>NC_068563.1:7878787-8181818 GCF_022201045.2 Citrus sinensis | reverse complement strand
AAATTTTTATTTATTTTTTGTGTGGGATTGGAGTGAGGTTAAGGCAAACTCTCAATCATTATTTATTTTTAATAAACTCATGATTTGATATTTAAGTTTCGCCTAAATCTCAAATGTTATCTACAACTCATTTATTGATAATGAATCCGTAAAATTATTAGTGATCTATTATATAAAAATTTTCATAACTTGAATATCTATTTATTATTTAATTGATAAATATCATTAAAATTAAAACTCAAATATTAAAAAAAAACCTTTATAAAACAGTCACACAATATTAACGTAGTGAGATAATTTACTTAATCAATCAAAACCTGGGAATTAACAGGTCTGATTAGTCTACGGGATAAGGCCTATAAATTTAATGCTATAAAATCTATAATATATAAAATAAAAAAATTTATAGGTGATTATCAAATTTGCCAAATAATTAAATCTTAATTGATTGTGCGCACCACTTAGACTGTCACATACACGTTTTTCACTGAATGCTGGATTATATGGACCGATCTTTATTTGTTTATTTAATCTTTTTAATTGATAGTTTGTGGCAGAAGCTCATTGGAGCTTATGATTCCAGCAGGTGGTTGGACAGTTGTTAAGTCTTTCTGAATGACTAAAATACGCTGCTCCCAGGATGTGCCGTGGTGCACAAGACGTTACAAGATGGGTAAAATGGTAATTTAAAGGAGAGAAGATAGCTAGATGTCAGCAATAAAGGAAAGTAGAACTGTTCGATTGGGGGTAGTGCGAGCGCTAGTAGCCGTAGCGTGAAGCGGATCCAATTTTTGAGGCCATTTTGTCTTTACATTTAACTTTTTCTTTCTCTTGTTTGGTTTCATGGAAAATTTAGGGTAAAATCAATTGGATGCCTCCTTGAACATTTATCCATCCTATTTTACATACGTTTATTTAATAGATTTAACAGGACTATCCTTATAACTATGTTCTAATTGCCATTAATTTAGAATTCTATATTATAAAAATAAAGCTAATTATTATATTTTTTGGTTTATTTTGTCACTCAATCATTTTTTCTTGAAAATAATCATGGATCTTTTTTTTTTGGTTAGATAGATATAAGCCCATACAACGTCACGTGGAGACAGTCCATAGTCATAGAGCTTCAAGGCCGAAGGTACAATTTTAATAGTGGGTTCACAAGCATGAGTTGTTCTTGTACTATAAAGTGCAAAGGATGACAAAATGCTATATGAAATCATACCTCAAATAAGATAAATTTTAATGATTTTTTAAAAATGAGAATAAAAATAATTTATAAATTTTTTTATGGATTAGAATTTGGTTTTATACATCTTACCCTATCTCTACTGTCTAAATATTTTACATTTTTATATAGTTTAAGATATTGTTTCAATACGTTGAAGTATTTTTTTTATTTTTAATAATTTAAATATTTTACAATATGTTAGTGGTGGTTTTATTTGAGTCATTTTAATTTTCTTTCACCAAAATTATATATAAAAATCAACAACAAAATAAGCAAATGAGAAGACGGTGGGGATGGATAAATTGACTCACACATGGAGATTTTCTATCCCCATTGGAGAATAAGATTTATTCTAATGGGGGTGGGTAATTGAGATGGTCTCCCCAATTACTCCGCCACATTGTCATCCCTATACTAAATCAACCTTACTCTACCAAGCAATATGATCATTGTGAAGAAACATTGTCAATATATATTGTTTATAAATTATAGAATGCGTGAGGAAGCAGAAAATTATCTTTGAAAATGAGAGGGAAATGGAGTTTACAGGAAATTTCCTGCTATCATCAAATTCGGCTACATGATAGCAAGTGTCATTAGTAAGGAAGCTTACAACTTCAAACGTATATACGTGGGCGATACAAGAAGTGTCTTCTATAAGAAATTGTTCTTTGGAGAAAATATGATTATCTCATAATAAATGATAAATTGCGCCCAAAAAAAAAAAAAAGCATAATTGGCAAAAATGAGATACCAAATTTCATTATTGACAAAACACAGAGCAGAAGTGATTAGTATTCTAATTTGATCTGTTTACAAGGTATTTGTGGTGCGAAAAAGCGACAACCATGCACGCTTTTTCTTCTTTTTTTTTTGGGGGGGGGGGCTTGATTCAATTTCGTTAGTTTAAAAATTAAAATTTTATCTTACGTAACTTTTAAGATTGGCCAAAACACAGCTACGTTAAGTCGATCTGTGTTAAGTTGTGATTATAACTATACGTGTAGTGCTAGAATTTCATAATGAATGGACGACGACGCGGCGACAACACTAGGCCGAGATTCCTCTCATCGGATCGCAAAGTGAGAGAAAGAATAGATGTGACGAATGGCAGCAATTCTCCAATTCGTGAAATATTAGGCTATTGGGAGAAGACACGAGTTGAAACTTGTAATTGGGCCCATTAAGGCCCAGATCAAAGTCCAATTCATATTCGTCTCAGTTAAAGGTTAGGCTTATGGGGAGACGCCACGAGTTGCTACTGGTAAAATTGGGCCTATTAAGGCCCAGATCAAAGTCCGACCCCCGTGCCCTCTCCAACAAAATCACTATCTCACAAAAATCTCAGTCCAAGAGAAGGACATTCCGAAGGATATTCCACGCTAATTTTTCAAATTTCCTTTTTTTATTCTTTCTCCACCTACTATGCAGTTCCACATCTCACAAAAATCTCCAACTACTAGGCCCCATGCAGCCGTGCTGGGTCTCCATCAAAACGACAAATACTATATATTTTCCAATTTTTATAATGCATGTTTAAAAAATATATTTCCCCTTTTGTCATCTTCCCTCCTTAATCTAAAATTATCCTTTCATCTCCGTTTACTTGCTCTACCCCACGCGCCGACCAAGTCACCCCAATTCTTTATTTCGTAATGTCAGATATTTTGCAGATCCATATCGATAATTATCCAACCTGTACCCGATTTATCGGCAATTCCGCCATCGGATTCCCGCCGATTCAAGAAAAAAAAAGGCACATGAAATTTAAAAAACATAAAAAAGGATATGTAATATAACAAGACAAGCCCTATCTTATTTAAAAAGGCAGCTCATAGAAAGACATAAAAAACAGTTCATCAAGAACCACCACCGGAGACCCGATCCAACCCGAACAAGTAACATAGCAGGAAAATTAGATAAAGATTAAAAGTCCTACAGACACGGCCACATAATAATAGATAACATAATCACCATCACGATCGCGATCAGACGGCTCGTGATGATGGCGATCATTATCATGATCAAATCTAAGACAATTGACCGCAATCAGCGATCACGACGGGCTTGTTGGTCCTTCCGGAGCTGGACCCCACTTTCTCGATGGCCTTGACGACGTCCATTCCTTCGACGACTTGACCGAACACAACGTGCTTCCCATCGAGCCACTCGGTCTTGGCCGTACAGACGAAGAACTGAGATCCGTTGGTTCCGGGTCCGGCATTCGCCATGGAGAGGATTCCGGGGCCGGTGTGCTTCTTCACGAAGTTCTCATCGGCGAATTTTGAGCCGTAGATTGATTCGCCTCCGGTTCCGTTTCCGGCGGTGAAGTCTCCCCCCTGGCACATGAATCCGGGGATCACACGGTGGAAGGACGAGCCCTTGTAGTGGAGTGGCTTGCCGGACTTGCCGATGCCTTTCTCGCCGGTGCAGAGGGCGCGGAAGTTCTCGGCGGTTCGGGGGGTGACATCGGCGAAGAGCTCCATCACGATCCTGCCGGCGGGCTGACCGCCGACGGTCATGTCGAAGAACACTTTGGGGTTTGGCATTTTTGATTGGTTGATTGGAGAGAAAAAAACAAACTAAACACGGACTTCTGATTTGGTGATTTGTTGGCGAATTTGTTAGGGTTTTGGGGCAATTAAATAGGGGATGAAGCGGTGGGGGAGTAACAAAAAGTGAATCTGGACCGTTGAGGTGGGACACGTGGAGGGATCGTGGGGCGGGGTGGAAGTAACTGTGGTTGAGTTAAGGTTGACTAGAGTTATGTGAGGGATCCAAGGCTGGGTGATTGTAGTTTTGGATATGTCGTTTTGTCAGTGGGAACGGCGTCGTTTGTTTGGGTTTAAAATTGCGCATATTTATGATACGTAGCGGAATCGTACAAAAATCGTCATACGTACTAAACTCAAACTGACTGGTCTGAGTATTTATTTAATCAATTAAATACACCTGACTGAGTGAGTTTAAATCTCATCGGACGGTGTACAAATACGATCTGTCGAATTCATAGGAATTATTTTAATCTCCGCCACAAAAATTAAAAAAATTACATTTTTTTATTATTTCTAAAAAAATTTCAAATAATAATAACGTCCGCATTAATGAATTCCACAAATCCTGCAATTTAAGATGCCCATTTGATATTTGTATAATCCTCCAATTCAAGTTGCCCATTTGATGATTATATATATATTTTTTTCTCATTTTTGTCTTCTTGTTTCCTTAACAAATAATAATATATAAATACAAAAAAAATTCAAAAAATAAACAAGAATAGAATGTTAGTCAACATGGCAGCTTTCACTTTTAGAAAGAAAAAGAAGGAAAACGAAATTAAAAAGATTCTGTACTGGACAAACTATAATTCCCCACTCAGAGGTAGTTAAATTTCATCCATATATTTCATTAATAATAAATAAATGATACAAGATAATTTAAAAATTTGAAACCCAAAATAAAGTTGCTTTGAATTTATAACATCACTTTCCAAATAAAAATAATTGTACAAATGCACTTATATACTTCGAGTTGACAGCTTATGCGGCAGAAAGGAATTGATTATATCATTATCCTTGCTAAAAATACGTATAGGTAAAGAGATAGAGAGGTATTAGATGCAAAGCAAAAGTGATTTTCTTTCTTTCTTTATCCGTGTTTTGATGAAAAAAAGTGATTTGAGTGAGTAATCATCATTGTACTAAACAAATAATTGAAAGAGGGGCATACTGATAATCTTCACAAGCGCCATTCATTGGCTTCTTACTCTTTTTTTTTTTTTTTTTTAAGAGAGAATATAGTAACAAATTTAATATCACCATCTTTTTCGTTCTAAAGTAAGAAATAATCTCAAATATTCCCATGGAAGAAGAATCATCCCGCTCTCTGTGTGTGGACCAAACATAGTAGTGTGCCCATTTCGAAATATTGGAACTTTGGCGCCATGAAATCCATGTGTCTTCACAATTGTGAATTATTTGTTTATATGGATACCACCTTCGAAAGGTGCGAGTCCCCGCTGCTTGCCTAAAGACAAACAATACTGTCCCTTTGGAGAGATAATTCACATCTTCACGGACATGAATAATGGTGACAGTTACGCGTGCCCTCAAAATCATGATTAAATTTCATTCAATGTCTTTTTCTAGTCTTTTTAAACTTGCTACAAGCACTAATTTAGTCTTCCCTGAATTCACATTTTTGAGAGAACTGAAATAAATCCTTGTGAGGGCTCGACCCCAGGTGAGTTACCATCGCCAACTAGACCCGGTTGCACGTCTTTTTGTGGTTGATCACAAGCCAAAACCCACAAAATTTGAAAATTCTATATTGAATTAACAGAAGCCCCCTTAATGTCGATGAAATTCTCCACAAAATTGACTGAAAATGACTTTCACTAGGCAATTAGAAATATCTTTGCCACAAGAAGACATCTCGTTGGGTATCAGAAGAATGACTGGAAAATAATGCTTCAATTATATGATATAACCATCCGGAATATTTGTACAAAATATCCCTTCTATTTACATTCCTCCCCCCCCCCCCCCCCCCCCCCCCCCCCCCCCTCCCTCTCCCCCCCAAAAAAAGAAGTAATCATAACATCTACAAAATTTTCACCCTCTTTTTAAGCATACACAGTTCAGCTATTCTTTGCAGGTGTATTCCTCGGAATATGACATTGGTTTACAGCAATCCCGGATAGACGAGTGATGTTATACGTTCCAATGATTTCATTGATGCTTTGAGAAATGCATGCCCTTCAGTTGCTATAGAAAAAGAACCGAATTGTAATTGCTTCTATATGAATCTCAATGTCAAGTTATATGATTGCTGGCAAAATAAAAGAATGATTACCTTTTATGAGCAATTTGACTTCCTTCGAGAAATCTTCCACACGTCCTAAAACAGGCCTTATTCCACAAATCTGTAGAACACAGAGTTCCAAGTTTAAGGCCATTTCCATTACTTGAAGCAGTAAAAGACAGATGTGACGGATTTCAGGATCAATCTGCTTCAATTTATTCGCCTCACATATTTCAATAACAATAGAAGCTGCCTGATCCTGCAATTTCCAATAATAAGTCAAGAGAAGGCACTGGGAAATAGTCTACATAGCAGAAAAACGTCATGACAATAAATTAATAATTTTAATTCATTTTGATTAAATATTACAAGATCTTTTATTAGGCAAACCACTGACAAACCTTGATTGTATGGGATACTAAAACAAAAGTTACCATCATACCTGTAGGCCATGTAAAATCTCAGGCATCGGAAGCTCGGGAAAATGGGCAAGATCGACAAATCCCACTTCATCTGCCCTTTCAGCAGCACCCTTAGCTTGAAAACAAAGAAATTCTAAAAGAAGAAATGTAATTCTATAGATCTGCATCGCAACAGCATCTGAGAAGTATGTTTGGGAAACGGCAAGACTACTGTCTATTGTTTGATCCCTGGCTACAAGAGCAGTTGTTGCTGAAGCAGAAGATGACTTCGCCTTTGACACACTCCCAAGAGGTGTAAGGGCAAACCATCCACTTTTGCTGTTGACGATCGATGGTCTACTGCACCAATCTAACTCCTCTTTGAGGACAGGGGGACATAAGAGAGGGGCAGTCCTGCTGGCAGATTCTCCAACATGTTGAGTTCCTCGGCTAATAAAGGCTAAAAGATGGATACTTGTTTCTCTCAATTGTGAATCCATTTCTTTCATGGCCTTAACCCATGAACCCCAATGTTTTGCTAACACACACATCAGCATGAGAGTGTGCTCTGTTTCTTTAAGAGAAGTCAGAGAAGCTTGGGTCCTTTGTGCACGAGCTCTTTTCTTCTCATGATCATCAGACCGAAAGTCTGGTGAACTGAGATTATAAGAAATCAGAAAAGCTTTCTCTGAAAAGAAATAAGGTATGACATTGTCTGCTATATCCGTGCAAAAACTGTCTCCTAAAGAATGAACCATAGCAGCAACCACTGCCATGCCAAGTCCCCAAATTTGATGAAGCTTTTCAGTTTTATCCGGTAGATTGAAGGGAATCTTATCATTATTGCCTACAAAGGAAGGCCCAGCATCCAATAATTCGGAAAACAAAACTTTGAGCGATGAGAAAAAACCAGCATTAATGAGCATCTCAGCACCTCCTCTAACTCGTGCAAGTGTCAAAAAGAACTTCAATATTATTGGAATGGATGCAAAAGTTGTTTTATCTTGAAGCTTCTGAATGACATGCCGCAGCTGGAGATATTGCTGTATGATGGGGAACCAAGTATTAGGTGTCAGCAAACTTCTCAGTATCAGGTCCACAATAGTCAGGGAGAGAGTGCAATGCTCTGCGCAAATTATGCAATGGCAGAGAAGAGGTAGTAACCCCAAGGTCACATTGGAAATCTCAGCTAAGTTTTCAAATTCCTTATCTTTCAGCCCATCTCGATGTGAATTAAGGCAAGTAGACTCCATCACCAAGAGAAGCAACATAAGCAAATGCTTTATCGTTACATTCACCATAGTAACTGATGACCTCAAGTCACTCAGCACTTTAAGGCCAGAGCCACAGGTTTTTAAAACTGCACAAATGGGTGAAGTTGGTCTTTTCTGAACAGATTTCACAAGATGGAGAAGTAGTTCTGCCTGAGCAGCAAGGAATTCAAGGATATCTTTAGAGGCACCTGGAGCCAGAGCTAACAGTTCGACCGTCACATGGAAATTTTGGCATATGTGATCAATGCATGAAAGAGTGAGGTCATCAGGGTTCATCGTTCCAATTTTGGACCTTTTCTCCAGTGACTGCCCATCAGACAAGAGTCAATAATCTATAATACAAGCAAATGCACAAACAGGAAAATTATATGCCCAAGCCAGAAAGCATGAGATTAAAATCCCTCTTGCTATTAGCCAATATGTAGGAGTTTGATCATTTAAAAATAATGTTACAGTAACATTATTTTTAAATTCTAAAAAATGAAAAATATAAGAAATGATCAAAGTTCATCAAATCTATCTTTACAACATATAGAAGTTTATTTTCTTATTCGCACATACAATATTCTTGATTCTCAAGAAATCCAACACTCAAAAGATTAAATGACATTAAATGTAAGCTCCTAGGAGCAAAGATTGTAACATGTGAACAGCAGAGTTATTTAATGTCCTTCATGTAAATTCTATTAATAATTAACAATATTTTTACCTTGTGTTCAAAGTGTTAGCCCACTGTAATGCAAATCGAAACATTTGTGTAATACACCTCAATTATTAGCATGATACGTCCAATATTTTCTAAGGGTTTCAACACAAATTCGGACCAAAGCTTCAAAAACTTACATAAATACACCTCCCTAACTTATAATTGCATTCTTTTAGTCAGTATCTACATTGAAACTACACAGAACCAGAAAATTAAACAGAACACCTCTAGAAGAGAAGAGATAAAAATCAAATCAATTTAGATGTACTCTTGTGATCTTTAAAGTGAGATTAAACTTTACTTCTACATATAACAAAAAGTGTAAAAGAAGGGGGAAAAAAAACATAAATAGGTTCACTGAACAAACTTTTCTAGATCTCTAATGTTCAAGGTTAGCAGACCCTAACAGAAGGCATTCAGAATCAGAGGACTTACATCATTTTCATACACTGTTAGGACAGTTACTAATGCTTTCAGAGCAGAAAGCTTTGAAGTTGCAAGTAACACCATTGAGTTTGCTTCTTGCATGCAATGCAATGTTGTGTCAGCAATTGCTTTAGATGCTTTCCATTCTGAATAATCCCACATGTCCAAACCCAAATCTTCTTTAATGCATACAGGATCAAACAAGTACACATCTTCGGAAGCAGCAAATAGGTCAGCATTGTATTTATGTTCGTACGACTGCAAAAACTTAGATTCAATCAGATACTGCGATAGTTCTCTGAATGGCCCAGGACTGATTTCACGACCTTCAAGCTCTCCTTGAAGATGACAGTAAAGATCACTGAGTATTAAAATCATCAACTCTTTTCCTTCACTGGAAAGAAATTCCAAAGAATTAAAAATATTAATTTAGTAGACAAGAGAGTGATCACATCATGGGAAATTATAAAAAATTAATTAATTAATTAATTAAATGTGCATATATATAACTAATGCCTTTCATATTCTGAAACAGAATTATAGCCCAGACCTCTACATTTTGGTCAAGCAGTACACAAGTAAGTTGACATGACATCACAAGGACATTCAGTCATACATTTACAAACCTCAGTAAAAATAAAAAATAACATCATTTTTCATTCAGCATCAGCAGTTAACATGGCTAATTGGATTTAGATGTCCTGTTTCGAAATAAAACAGTTGATCTAAAAGAAAACACATGAACTTTATTTACCTGTAGCGACGCTGTGAGTATTGCATCAGTAATTGAGTAAAAGCAGCATGGCTGGTCAACTGTTGACAAAAAATATCATCATCCAAATAATATGATGTGACCTCAAAGACAAAAAGAAATGGAGAAAAATAGACCGGTAATTGTGAAACAAAGATGATGGATCAAAAGGATCACCTAATTAGAAAAGATTAACAGCATGCCTATAGTAGACTGGGTCATACCTTTTTCGACATAAGGCGAACCTTCTCAAGCAATGAAACAGACAAACTTCCCGAATCACCGGTTGCTAATTTCCCTATCATATGCACAGTAAGTAAACTGACCGCAGCCTGCGAAGTAGCATGTAAAATTGTGAATATTACAGTTTTTACAAATTTGAATATAAAGAGTATAAGACAAGGGGATAAAACAATTATCAAAGAACCATGTGTACAAACAGATGTACTCCACATCATAGAGTATCATTCAGTCAGGTATAAACCATTGTAATTCGGAAGTTCTTATTAAGCCAATTGGAGAATTGTGAAATTAAATGAGAAGTTGCATATCTCTTTCTACTGAATTGCCGAGAAAAATAAGGAAAACTAGCAGGAAAGTCACCTTTGCATGAAAAAGTATCTCATTATCATACGCACAGGAAGTATATGACTTGATCAGCTCACACATTACAGAGCTCTGATACCAACTTGACAAAATATCCTCAGCACCCCAATCATTTGCAGATTTTGACTGTCCAGCACTTACTACATTTTCTATCCCTCCGTTTGATTCTGTGGCTTGTTTAACAAGTGACTCAGCTTGTAATAACCTTTGCTTCAGGAATATATCATGTGCCATTATGTCCAATATAGCAGATTGACACTGATATTCGTATGCTAAATTGTGAGACTCCACTTCTGTTATATCTTCAAGTCCAGGAGATTGCAAGCTGGTAATTAACGAAAATGAGTAGGACAGATGCTTCCAGAACTTTCCGGAGCTCTTCAATGACTCCAAAATATTTGTGTATTGCCCAGCCCCTTGCCACAAGGCCTTTAGGAAGTTAAGTACATTCAGCAGTATGCGGGGATTGCTGGACAAGATAAATAAAATTTCAGACAGATTATAGCATGTAACCTCAGATAGTAACAGTATCCAACATACAAATTACAAGCCACAAGATCTAACAGCTATCATCACTAAAAAAAATCAACTGACAACAAAACCAAAACCAGCCTAAAACTCCGTCCAGAGAATACCTCTTGATAAGATCATCAGATCTTTGAATATACAGAAGAATTGCATCTATCACCCTTGATTTCTTGGATCCAAGCAACCCTGATGAAGCTTCATTTGCTGACTGCTTCATCCCACTGTCATTGCTTTGTGGGACATCTTGACTCTCCATAGTTGAAAAGAAAGCAATGAGAAAAGCAGGCTGCAAAAGAAAAGCACAAAATTAAGGGAAAAATAACTAGAGAATCCAAAGCATCACTATTGAGATGGAAGCATGATGTCAAGGAAAGAAAATAAACTCCCAAAAGTTCCAATAGTAACATAGGTAGAACCTCATGTGGATTGAACACATAGTTACTGAGCAAATAACATAACCAACATAATTTGACCAGTCACAATTCTTTTTTTTTTTTTAAAAAAAAAGTTACAGAGATATAATCCATCATCACAAATACATGAGTGTTTAATGTGAAAATTTAAGAGGCAGTACCAAACAAAATCATAGAGAAGAGGACAGTACCAAAGTATATAAACATGCAAGTCCTCCATCCGTGTATAAAATTAACGAAAGAGGTCTTCAAAACTTGGCAAATGAAAATACTGTAACACACCTGATAATGTGCAGCAGAAGTGAGTAAATTTACTGAAGCAACAAATAGATCTTCATCTTCTACTGACTGTAGGCTGCTCTCAACAGAATGCCTTAAATCTGCAATCTGAAACCAAGCACTCACTCAACTAAAAGAAAAAGAAACAATCACTGCACTCACTTGAACTAAATGGGAAATGTAGAAGTATGAGCACGAACACAAATGTCAAACCTGATTATCATCAAAACCAAAGCATGCATTGCCAGAAAAATATGGTTGTGAATAGTCAGATATGGTCAACAACAGTGATAGTACCTTAGTGGCACCAACTTGAATAGCCTGTATAGACAACTCAAAAATTTGTATAAGATACTCAACAATTAAGTGCCCATACATGATAACTACAAGAAATATAATATTAAGCCAGAGTGTGAACGGACAGTCAAGACAGATGGACAACTCCATGCAGACAATTAAAGTGGGTAATCATTTGTATATTTGCTTTGTGAAGTTCACATGTATACAAAGTAAACTTAACCAAAATGCTTAATCTCATACCTAAGGGAGCAACATTTGCTGTTGAGCATTAGCATATCCTCTCAAATGCAAAGCACGTGAATAAAACACAGTAACCACAAATGTAACAGCAAACACGAACACAGCTCATTGCAATTTATTGAAATACAATGCAGGAGTTTTAAACACGAGAACACAGGTCAAACTCTGATGTCATGATAAAGTTACCACTTAACCTAAATTCATAAATTTACAGATACCAACTGAACAATATTATTTAAGTTTTGACAATGTAATCAAACAAACTGATATTGAGAAAGTGCATGGTGCCATACTCATGCAAGCCAGTTTATAGGTGTACCGTGTACATATCCAAGTCCACATGCAAATAAATAAATAAATAAAACCTTAGTTTATTACACATAAATCGTGTTCAGGAATGCCCAAAAATTAACAATTCTAGCAACTTAAGTTGGGAATAGCGATCAATTTTTTCCATCAATGTCAAATCCAACAAGTAGGAGCTAAATCTCAGCTCATTTGTTTTTCAACAGAAACCTGAAGCAAGGGTTTCTCCCCAAGATTTTAGTACTTGAGACTTCAATTTAATCTAAGCAACTCACAGACACCTGACAGACAATTACCATTTACAAACATGGAGGAATTTCAACAGGCATTCTCACATAGAAGTGCCAACCAATCCTTAGGCCCTAAAATTGTAAACAACTACGCCATTATCTTCCACAATGATCATACAATTATCCAATATTCATAACTTTAAGCATAGGAAGAAACGAACAAAAAATGTGTATGGATAAGAAAAATGCATACAGGATTGCGAAAATATGATATCAAAGACGTAACAGCTGCAAAAACAGGAACTGGTGTTGTTGTAGGTGACAGCACAGCTTGGTAAAAGACAGAAGGGATGGAAGATATTTCCTGTAAGCAAAATTGAGAGTTATAAATTGCATAGATATAATTAGGGTAGAACTAGACAGAATATACCATATATGCATAGAATCAATGGATAAATATTCGAAAGCAATAAGAAGTGTGTTAGACCAATGAAAACTTATGTTAGGCACAAATATAAAGGGGCAGGAGCAGTTTAGTAATTTTGCTTATTAGGTCTCAAGTATAAATAAGAGATTAAGGAGTCATTTAGGATTTATGCTGAGTTTTGTCTAGTATTAGGAGTAATTAGGACTTTTGGGAGAGATT
The DNA here is from genome assembly GCF_022201045.2 of Citrus sinensis. Classification (NCBI taxonomy): domain Eukaryota; kingdom Viridiplantae; phylum Streptophyta; class Magnoliopsida; order Sapindales; family Rutaceae; genus Citrus; species Citrus sinensis. Next base: position 8,168,675 of record NC_068563.1, on the reverse strand, counting down.
GAACTACCTCTCGAATTGTAGGTCAGTATTGTTCTTTCTTTTTAGTCAATCAATAAAAATCAACCCTAATTTAGCCCTGAGTCCTATCAAAGTGGTATTAGAGCAAAAATCTTGGGACAATGGCAGCAAAGAAGGTGGACTTGCTTGAATAGAAATTGGAACCAGAGGTTGGATCGCTCAAGGCCACCATTGACAAGCAATTTAACATCGTTCAACAACAATTTTCATCCCTTGAAGCCATGTTGCTGAAATTGACGGAACTCCACCTTAAACCACCACCAGGCATGGCAGGAGAAGGATCCGGTGGTACAGAAACTGTGGTCGGCGGCGGCGCAAAGGGCGAAGGGCCAAAAACCACTAGTCTCGCACGACAAGGGGCGACAGGTCACGACGGATTTGGTGGCGAGGAGGTCAGCCCAGGGGACTCACAACCTAGGGGAGCCTTTCTCGGCGTCAGACCCGACAGAGGAAGCTGAGTCATGGCTGGGGGTGGTGGGTCTGAGGGTTACGTAGCCAGAGGAGGCAACTTAAGGTCAGGAATCGGCGTTTTGACACCGGAATGGGGCACGCAGGAGTTGGGGATGGTCGAGCTTGGCGACTCAGCAGTGTTTAGGGGTGATGCACGGTATGGCCAAGGCCATTTCGGGTCTGGGCAGGCTTTGGGCCAGGGCAAGGCGATTTTGGGTCTGGACAGGTTAGATTTGAAGGCGGATGGCTGAGAGTAGGGGTTTCTAGTGAGAGAGGGGAGCGGTTATGACTGAAATGTGGCTAGGCAAGAGATTTCAGCCCAAGGCAAGGAGAATTTCGGGTTGGGTCTTCGGGATTTGCAGAAACTGGAGTAGATTAACAAGGTTGGAGACCTCCAATGGCGCGAAACTGAGCGGGATAGACTTAACTTGAGGCGGATTCTAGGGTAAGGAAACTGAAAATGACCATTTTCGAAGGCGAGGATGCCCATCGATGGGTGTATAGGGTAGAGTGCAATTTTGGCATCAATGGACTCTCAGAAAGGGAAAAACTGATGATGGCGGCATTATGTTTGGATGGAAAGGCCCTTGCATGGTTTCAATGACGAGAACAATGATAACCATTAAGGTTGTGGGGTGAATTTAAAGACTAGCTGTTGGAGAAGTTTTGGGCCACTCAAGATGGAATAGTCATGGAGTATAGGGAGAAGTTTAAGTTGCTATCAGGGCGTCTAGGGGGAATCGCAGAGGCGGTATTGGAAGGGAATTTTATAAAGGGACTAAAGCCAGAAATCCAAGTTTGCTATGTTTGCTAAGGCCGAGAGGGTTAAGGGAGACAATGGAGTTGGCACAGATGATTGAGGATAAGAACACAACAAAACAAGTTAATAGGAGCAATTCAGTCGGTTTTTCAGTCCAAAAAAGCACACCATTAGTAGGACAAAAAACTTAGACCTTGGGGTTTCAGCGAGAGTTCATCACCACGAGGCCAAAAAACGCAAATGATGAGGTTGTAGAGAGATTCCCAAAGGGATCGGATTAGTGGGGCACGACCAGGGGTGACTTTCAAACGCCCCATAAAGATGGAGATTCAAAACAAGAGGGCGAAGGGGTTGTGTTTTTTATGTGATGAGAAATTTTTACCGGGGCGTCGATGTAAGGACAAATCACTACAAGTCTCGACTGTGTATGATGAGGAGGAAGGCGGGGAGGAAGCCGATGAAGAAGAGGCAGCAGTTTCCTGAATTTCACCTTGAGGACAAGATGTCTTTTAGGGAGGGGAGTAATGTTAGACCAATGAAAACTTATATTAGGCGCAAATATAAAGGGGCAGGGGTAGTTTAGTAATTTTTCTTATTCACTAATTAGGGCTCAGGTATAAATAAGAGATTAGGGAGTCATTTAGGGCTGAGTTTTATCTAGTATTAGGAGTAATTAGGAGTTTTGGAAGAGATTGACCTACCTCTCAAATTGTAGGTCAGGATTGTTATTTCTTTTGATTCAATCAATAAAAATTAACCCTAATTTATCCCTAAGTCCTATCAAAGTGATATGAACTTGGAGGAAAGAAACAAAAATAATTGAACTTAAGAGATACAGATGCCATTTGATAGCTTGCACAAGGATTACTCAAACTTGTAACATAAGATACGGTAATAAGAACTTGAAAGACAGGCAGATAACAAAGACACAATAGTACATCTATTTACCAGCGTACCAATAACACGATGTGTTACTTCATCATTTACCATGTAGCAAGCCCCTAGTATTACAATCCTTGGAAAATTCAAAGCTTACCTTTGAAAATTTTGAAAGCATGGAATACAAAATATCCAAAGCAGAACCTATTGCAAGTTCCAGTCCTTCAATCTCCGTCAGTTCAAAAGTGCGGATGACATAAAGTTTCTGTTAGCATTGTGATCCTGTTAGTAAGAAAAGCAGCACTGACTCATAGATGGAGAATAAATGTCAGTAAGTGCTGACAACTGACCTCCAAGGCTTCTTTAGTCATACAAATAATTCGAAAGAGGGTATTGTGGATGGAAGAATCACAGAGTAGCATACCCCGAATGACCTCACCCAACTTCCTGGGGGCCAAGGTTGAAAATATGCATGTTTTGATCACTTGAAGCACCTAAAACAATAAACATGAGAAAAAATTTCACCTTTGCAGCATTTATTTCCGACCAAAATATTCCAGCATTCATTTGAGCAGAATCAGAAGATTAGAAGAGATAAAGCAGAATATGAGGTCAGAAGGAAGACAATATGCTGGAATTTCAAACAAAAGCCAAGCTTTTGACAAGCAATTATGAAACAAATGCCATGCAAGATAATTATAGATCCTTAAACATAAAAAAAATGCAAAAAAGGGCAATTAAGCAGAGTTATAGGTAAAAAATATTGTTATTTTTATAAGAAACAACAAATTATTCATAAGAAAGAGACATACAAGAGGGTAGACCAAATTATTCATAAGAAAGAGACATACAAGAGGGTAGACCAAGTAGTCCACAAAAAGAAAATCAATACAGCAAGAAAAACCAAAAAGAGCAACACTCATCTAACATCTTCCAAATATCTATTAACCACCGACCACTAACCACCCCCCCAACAACCAAAAAAAAAAAAAAACCAAAAAACCACAAAAAAAGGAAAAAAAATGGAAGAAGAAGAAGAGGAGAGGTGTAATATCCTTGAATTTAATTCTGACTGATACCCAAAGGGTCCTCAACTTTGACAGACGCAAAAACATCAATAAAATATAATGATAAATACAGGAGGCATGTTTGCATTTTGTCAGTATGGTAGGGATGTTAACCAAAATGCATAGCTGAACCTGTAATTATTAATTTACTTAATTAACATAGAATATGTTAAGATGAGATTAAAACAAACAAAAGATTTTTCCATTACATGTGCTTGTTCACTGAAACTTTTTAACTTCTAAAAAAGTCAATTAATTTTTATTATGCTTTCACTTGCACCATCATGCAATTTACAACTCATTATATTCACATGTTACAATGGTGGACAAATCTAAACTAGAAACCAATGGACAATATATTCAAATATCATCAATCAAAAGAACAAAGACTTAGGACTTTTAAACTCAGGATTTCATTATGACCAGAGGTATTAACTGAATATCAATATCATTGTTAAGTTAACATTGAACAAAAATCATCAACAAAAGAAACAAAGATTTGAACTTTTGAACTGATCATTTCATCCCATCCAGAAGTGTTAACCAAATAACAATATTATCTTTCAACAATTAACAAAACATAAGATTTTATGATTTAATTAATATATTGGGAGATTCCGATGCAAGCAAGCTAAGGCTGATAGGTAAACACCTATTTCTTTTTCAAGCATTTAAATTATTTTGTAACGTCCTTAGAGAAGTTCAATTTTTCTGCTCTTTCAAAATTATTTACGGATGTTTACGAAATGAAGTTCCGTCGTCCGCCCTGTCTGAAATTTGTCAATATGATGTAGCTTAGTTAAGTCTTTGGTTATTATCTGGCCTAGTAAAAGTGTCATTCCCAATCCAGATCATGGCTCTAGAGTGATCAATCTAATTACTCAAACCTTCAACATATTTGCATTAAAGTGAAGTGGGAAGTAAATGACAGTTGAACCCGGCAGTGGCACTAGCATTAAGCAGCTTGAGAATTTCAACAATACACAAAATACCTCATTAGTTAAACCTCTTGTTACCATAATTCTAAAACATTTCCCATCAAACTCTTAAGGTTTTGGCTTAATTATATGAAAATAAACTTTCCTGCTTCCAGAAACAGGAAAATACCTTCCCTAAAGCTTCTAAAATAGACATAAACCTCCTACAAACTTCATCATGGACAGTTCCTGAAGTTTCATTAAATCTATTAGAAACCTACCCTACAGGGAAAGTACTGCCTATCTTCCAAATCAAAGTGTCCTGGTAATGTAACAGCTGACTAAAACAATAACATACCTTTAATGTTACTTTCCAACGAACATGCTTCACCTTGTATTTCCAGTACTCATGGTTTACTAGAATATACTGGAGGGAGAAAACAACTAAAGAAAGGACTAAATCATTCTCTACTCCTGTCTCCAGAAGCTGCATAGTAAAGTCCAGCACTGCAAAGCATAATTTGCATATCAGAATACAGAATTCACAATACAAGCACCAATGCGTGATCAAGTCAGATGGACAAGCAAACTCACGAAAATACAAAAAGCATAAATAAACCTAATGTCTATAAATGCTTCAATTAAAAGAATGATAATGACAAAATGAGGTCAAAATAGAAAATACCATATAATATACATACACACATACATACATGCATATATATATATATATATATATATTGGTATTACTATCAGGACGTCTGAATGGAAATTTTTGTCAGGACCTTCAATCTCAACCATTGGATTTGTCCAACAGTTGAGATTTAATTAAAAGTTTCTCTTTCTTCTGAAATTCATCAACATCCTCATTGCGATCTATATAACATAAAAGATTGTGCTGGTTGAAGATAAGTACCTGATATAGTCAAAGGGCAACCACAGTCATTCTGCTCACAATCAATCAAAAGCATCTTTGCCAGTTTTCCAGAAAGCAACCACCCACTGGAAAGCACAAGGTGACATAAGGAATTTAAAAAGCAAGAATCTGACTCAAACAACAAAACCATCTCAATTAGAAAAACAGGCCATTTGTGTATACAAGATAGTACCAATTACCACAAAAAGAATGGCCCTAGGGGCCTAACTCAGTGGTTTTCAAGTAGCTTTATTTAGCTGGCCACCCAAGTGCGAATCCCAAGGGAGGTAGGGGTTAAAATGTTGATTTGGGTTTTGTCCACAGTATACCTTTTAAAAGATATAATTAAAAAAACTACCATGAACAGAACAGAAGCCAAAAATGAGAATCAAAATTTCCCTCTCTTTTTTGTGTGGTTTTCTTAATAGGAAACAGTTTAACTTTTACTTTAAAAAAAACAAAATGATCCAGAATAGTGAGATGAGCCTCTGTGGTCCACCAGAAAATTCACAATATGTTCATGCTACAGAAATGTCTCTACGGGACAATCTTTATCATCCAGCCTGGTATTGTATAAAAAAGCATCCAACCTAAATGAAGAAGAATCCTAAAACTATTTAGAAACAGACACGAATAAAGATGAACTTTGTCTCACAGAAAACCATTATCCTTTATATAGAATTCTCAAAGATTATTTTGCTCATTTCCATTCAAATCACCCAAAAGATTGACCTCTCTGATTATCTCCAAAAAAGCCTTAGCTTTTAGCCTTCATCATCGGCACAAAAATCCACTATGAATAGGAATACACAATATTCCATAACAACCTATATCAGCTTTGCTATCTTTAGATGTTATCACAATTTCAAAATTATACAGCGGTGAAGATAAAGGCACTCAATGTTCTCCCAGTCATTTTTGCACAACACACAAGAGATAACAAGAGAACTTCACCCATAATAGCATAACTGCTCTCACAAAACAAAGGAAACTCTCTATTTCCTTCTCTCCTTTATAGAGAATATGGTCCAAAATGGAGCAGCTTGAATCATCTCAACATGCATTACACCTGTTAAGTTACCACTTTAACTGAACCCAAAAAGATTATTGAAGTTCTAATACATCCTCTAATGTACAGGATGCATGGATCAAACACCTAAACAAACAAAGAAGAGAACCTTTATAATTTGATTAATATAATAGGGGAATTTGGAAAAGAAGACTGCTAAGTCAAATTGGCTCTGATGCCATGATAATCACTGCTTAAAAGCTTAACTTGTAAATAAGAGCCCAATAATGGTATTTAAACTATAATAATTGTCAGCTACATGGAATTGACTGCAGGAATCCTCATAACGCAAGACTGTCAAATATAATACAAGAAATGCATGTAACAAATACAATAGAATGGCAATAAGACTTTGCAGAACAAACTGTACAGCTTCAATTTCGCTTCATAGCTTGCAAAGTCATTAATGATACAACCATCTGATGTTATTACATAAAAATTTACTTTAAAAGATCCAGTTAAGTGTCAACCATGAAATTGGTATAAATGAAGAGAAAAGTATATTATAACAATGTGGCAAAAGATTCACACAAGTTATAGAGATGTTAACAGAAAATTAATCTGACAACCCACAAAATAAGTCAGGAAGAAACAATCAATGTAAATTCCAAATCAACCATTAAACAGATTCTCATCCATTTTCTCACACACGAAACACAAAAATTTGAACGTTTGATGCAAGAGATTCACCTTGATGAACCATTACTGCCGTTATCAAATACACTTTCCCTTGAAGCTGAATCAAATATGCTTGCCTTTAAAGCTGCTGCTGCAACCAAAGAAGGGGAACTGCCCCAAAGATAAAAATGAACAGTTAAAGATGAGTAGATAACAAAATTAAGCCTTCTCAAAAAAAAAAAAAAGATAACAAAATTAAGCAATTCCAAAAATATTAAATACAGTAAACCACCATTGCAAGTACATTATGGTAAAGACATATCAAGCAACAGAGCAGACATGCATTTCAGTGACACAGAAGCACAAAACACAAGCATGGAATTTTACCATTTTAACATCTTTGCTAGAATATTGACACCCCTGGACATTATTGCAGCACTACCAGAACCAGGAGACAGATCCCTAATCAAGGTGCAAATGATCTCAACCATCCTGCAGGTTAAAAATGATGAAGCAACTATTTTTCAAACTACAAGGACACAGATAATCAAAATCACGAAGGGAAATAAGCAGAAAAGGTAATATAAATTAATTGATTACCACATATTCTTCTCCATCGGCCCATTTAATGCAGCTCTTTGAGCATACAATGAGTTGCCTATGTCCATCAATGCAAAACGTATGGCCTGCACATAGTACGTTGACAGGAACTATGGTTAGAAGAAATGGGTCTTCAAGTTAGTGTTAGGAGTAATATTACGTAAAATCAAAGGCTAAATGGCATAGACAATAAAAAAAAAAGATGGCTTTAACAAAAATTACTGTCTTTTAGCATGAGCAATAACTTAACTAAGGCTATAGCACAGTACTTTCATGGTTTAACAAACATCTCAAAGCATTCAATTAGCATCTTTACTAAAAACACCTTGGAGGCTACTACCATCAACCGACAACTGACCTCCACTATATGTCATCATAATGGTTGAATTTTACCATCTATTGACAATATTAGGGTGAAGAATGAGAAAAGGGGGAAGAGAGGTGAGTATATATAGCTGATGTAGGTAGAGTTATATATTTCAACCCTCACCTTATTTGTATATATATCACAAGCCAGTAGCCAAATCACAATTATTCTTAAAAAGATAAAATCTAGTACAAAACATAATACTCTTAACAAAAATGAATAATAACTTTACCACTACATCTAACCTAAATTAGAATGTTTCCAAGAATACATGTCAATGAAAAACAATTACAACTACCAAAAAGAATTACCGAGTTAAAGGACAACATTCGACTAAACAAATCCATAATAAAAAGAGCTTCTGCACTGCTTTCTGAATATTGCTCCTGGGCCAAACGCAGGAGCAATACGACCACTGCAGATTGATTATACTACAAAAAAGGAGCATGTGTCAGTAACAAAATGAACAAGCAACTGAAATTGCACTCAGAACCCAAAGATATTGAACTTTGCTCCTGGCCTTATGAAGGAGGCCCAGAGGTCCACATGAGTACAAAAAGGAAGCAGAAGACAACTAAAGAACATACGTGAAAACCACCCAATATTCGGAACTTCTTGATGTACCATGCAAAGGCAGTGTTCATAGCATCACATACAGAATGCAACCAAACAAAGCAAAACAGGAGAGCAAGAGAGAAGGGGAAAATATTTTTTTCATCATGTAATTAGTGAACCCACTGAATATTGGCAAACATTAATGGGATGCCACATGACAGCATGTGATTTGATGAAACAGATGAAATTTCTAAAATATGTTGCTTCGTGCATGTGAACATAGTCCAACCTCAAAGCACGAAGACCAGAAGTACCCACATGGATATTGCTAATAAGTGCAATTTCAAACTTACACCCAGATAGTAAGAAATCTATAATTGCATACGCTACAGATGAAGGAAGAAAGAAAACAAACTTACTGCAGGACTGACATCAGAAAATATCCTTTACATCATCATCAATGCATTCACAAATCAACAATGAAAAAAGATAAAGAAAAATGTTCTTAGAAATCTCCAAAAGTCTTTAACATGAGACAAGTAGCAAACACTTGGGAACCATCCAGAAACTTAGATCATTTACCTCCCAACGAACAAGAGCAGTATTGCCACCAAATACTTTCAAAACCTGCCCTCGAGTTTTACTAGGAATAAGCAAACCTTCGACCCCAGGAACGTGCAAGGGCTGGCGAGTTTCAACAATCTGAGAGGTGCTAGTGCTATCTACCAAGGATTCACTAGTAATCTCAAATAAGGTAGATATACCAACAGATTTATCTAAAAAATTATACCTGTTGACAGGAAGATTTAATACATATTATATAGCAACTCAATTAGCAATTTATATTCAAAATAGTATCTGGAAATAAAAATTTAAACGCACATTCCATAAATTTCCAAAAAGTTCACCAATATGAAAAGATTTCAACAGATCATCACAAAGTGATTCAATTACACTAAAAAGCCTAAGCTCATATTATAATTTATTCGAACAATAAGCAAACTATAAATTTACACGTGTATCAACAGTCTAGCAGAAGAATCTTGGCATTAGAATCTTTGGTTTTACTTGGAGTGTCAGATTAATCACTGCAATCTAATATGATAACACTTTTTTTATTCTTGCATAATAGAGAAAGGTTCATGAGTAAAAGTAGCTAAAGCTTAAGTTCCAGATAAACATAAACAGGGTCACATTCTAAATTTTTTTTTTAATAAAAAAACACTGTACAAGTTAAGCAAGCTGAGATGATCTGGACTTACGCAAAATATCCCATGCAACAGAAACCAGGTGTTTTACCTTAAAAATAATTATAGTTTTCAAGTCACAGAATGTAAGGTAATCAACCATAATACCGTAAATTAAAACAAAACAAAAAATAAAATTCCACTTACACACATTCTGCAGGCCATCTGCCTTCACAGAGAGCTGACAGAAAGCGAACAAGTTCCAATGTCCTGAAGGGGAATTCACCTCCTAAGTTGCTAAGAAAACATCGAATAGGACCATCAACAAAACTTTCTCTATCCCAAAACTGAATACAAAGTGACTCCTGCAGGATGTTTGAGCAAGAGGATCTCCAGTTAGTAAACAATGAGCAATGAAATATAATTAAAAAGGAAATCAATGAGTAACCCTGAGGGGCAAACTGCTAATTACTATACATCCAAACCTCTCCACGATAAATGTTGCAGAGAATATCCAGTATCAAATTCAGGGTACCATCCTCTAACTGCAAAAAGGAAAGGGCATCATCCATAAAAAAGAACCAGAATTTTACCTTAGAAGTAACTTTAAAAGCAGATGTTCAACTACCTGATAATTGATCTCGTAAGATGCAATAAATGCAGAAATAAAAGTCCTCAATACACTTCGATAACCAGCAGCTGTTCCCTGAAACAATAAACAGAAATTTTAAAATGAAGCGTACCTTCATCCCAGACAAAAAACTAAATGCTTCACTATGAAAAGTACAAATCAAGTAAAACACTAGAAAATACGCAGAGTCACCCTGAAGCAACAATAACTCTAAACTGAGAACAACTTACATCAGTTTCCTTTAATAAATCACTTTGAAGGATATCGAAAAAACAATTCAATGATGCAGCTTCAAAGGCTTGACGAACATAGCCAACATGATCAATTTCCTAAAATGATTCAAAGAAAAATGAGGTCAAGATTGACAACATCAAACATAACCAGGGAGAGGGAGAGAAGGGGAAGAAAAAGGAAACAATGAAAACATACTGTCAGCACATTATTTTCTTCTTTTCCTGGGAGTGATGAAATTAGGCAAAGAAACACTGCCCAGGCAAGGATTAGCAGACCTGCTTCTTTCATTTCAAAAACATCCAAAGTTGATAATAATGCGTCCATCTCTTGAACATCGTTTAAAGAAAAGACAAAAGCATCCTGACTGAGAAATGGAAAACAATTATGGTTGAACAATTGAGCAAGCCAGATGAAGAAAAGACAAAAAAAGGGGAAAAGAAATTATATAAAATAAAACAATTGATGTAAAAGACAATATCACAGATATGACAGCTGCTCCCCAGCAGAACCAGAAAAGGAAAGAAAAAATTATAGTAATGAAACAATCTAAGCAAAGAAGAGATGAGAGAGAGGTTGATTGAAATGTCCTCGACAAATCAAATATAGGTAAAATGGAATTAATAACAAGCAAAAAAACCTGGAAGGTGTTTCGTCATGAATCATTTGAAGAAGATTTTCAAGGTCCAGAGTTTCTATAAGTGTAAGCAGCAGCTGTATTTTGGCATCACAAGATGACTTTAGTGCCTCAGTTGAAATTGCCAGCTTTCCAAAATTATAAGATCCAGATGAAATTCCCTGCATCATGAGTGTTTCCAAATTCCAAACAAGCATTAAGATTAGAAAAGTTAAACAGGACAATTGCATACCTCATAAATGAGAAGAATAACATTATACCTTATAGAGAGAATACAGCTTCTTCCATTTCTCACCATTACAAGTGCAAAAGGAATCATAATAAAGAAGGAAAAGAATGTCCAAAACCAAACTGTCTTCAATAAGCGTTTCTTCGGCCCACAAAGTGAAAAGATCAGTATCCTGTAAAACAGTAAAAAATGTGAATCAAATCTGAAGGTGCTTAGATACATTAGCTGATGGGAAAAATAAGCCACAAAGATTTCATGTTAATGCCATTATACTACAGAAGAAAATGAAAAAGTCAAAGGAGATTAAAGAAGCATAAGGGCTTACAGGAAAAGTGTTTATGTGACATATACATGATTATTGACTAACCAAACTTACTTGTGTGAATATGCAATAAACATGTTTGCACATTAATTACATTGAACCATGCTCTACTCAACATCTTACAACTGTCAAAAATTTCCAGTGACTCATAGCAACTTTACATCATCAAACATGTTGCAATGATAGGATCATTACTCAGCAGATAGATTTGAAATGGTGAAGTCTTGATTGTGCTTGGGCACTCAATTGATGCATTTCGCTTCCCTGTTCTATAAAATGATATAGGTTAGGTAGTAGAAAACATGAACTCAGGCATACCATCTCTACAGGATGAGTAGCAGATAGAAGGGCCTGCAGAACAGAAAACAATTTGGCTTCCAGTCCATCCGAGATCAGCTTTAATGCCTCCTTCCCAACAGCATTCCCTTCTTTCAAGCTAGGATCAACATATACTGCACGAACATTAGTTGGATTAGCAGCAAGGAAAAAAAACAATCTGCTGCACTACATTACGAAATAGTTGAAAAACTAAACTGAGTCTAAGCCATGGAAGTGTCCAGGTCAAACTGAATGACCAACCGTTCCATAAGATGAAAGAACAGGGAAATTGAGAATTAAGACATTTTCAATAGGAATTTACAAGCATGCATGAGAATCCGTCTTGTACACTTCAACAAGCACTGTCGCTCTATGTAATACTGAAGCAATACCTGCAAAATCACAGGAAAGGATCGATGAAAAGGGTCAAACAACCAGAGCTACATGCTTCATCAAATCCAAGTAATTGATGAAACATCTCACTAAAGCATCAATCCCAGTCAATAATCCAACTAAAATAAAGCAGGCCTAAACCCTGCAATAGGAAAAAGAAGTTGATGAATGGATTCTTGAACAACAGAATCAAAAGCCTAAAGCATCAATCCCAGTCAACAATCCAAATAATTGATGAATCGTCTAAATTATAGAATAAGAAACAAAACAAAAAAAAAAACTAAAACCACATGCAAAACAAAAGAACAACATAAGAAGAAAGTGACTAACCACATGAATCGGCTCTTGAACAATAGAATCAAAAGCCACATTGCGCTGCTTCTGAGTCCTTTCAACAAGAATGTATGATTGCACCTCATCTAAACACTGAACAAAGGACAAGTTACCACAATAAATGATCAAATAAATCTAGATATGCTTATCTTGCATTACAAAATAAATAACATCCAACCATTCCTTTGGACAATGTGCTGAATTAGGTTACCCTAGTTAATGGATTTTCATAAAGGGACACTTTTGTGAAAAATAAATCACCCAATTTGCGTAAACCTTAAAAAATCATTAAAAAAGAATCTAACAACAAAATGCAGTTTTTATTAAAATTCCATTCCTAATCTTTACAAACAGAATTTTAAAAAAAAAAGCAATTAAAGTCAATTAATCAGTAATGCCGCATGTAATCCTTAAAATTCACAAGAAACAATACATTATAGCGTATAACTAAAATTGAAGCTGCCTTTCAAAATACAGGTTAGCAACTAAAAGTACTGAGAAACTCACTAAATAGGGGCTAATTTTCAAAGCCTGCTCTTTCAATTCAGGCTTTATAGACAACTGATGATGATCACCGAGTTTCACTATCTGCGAATTCAACGCCTCCTTCGATTTCTCATTCGGTGGCTTGAAGCGCGACACCGTTTCGACAAACCACGCGCGATTTTCCTCTAACTTCTTTGCCTAAAAAAAATTAAAAAACACAGAAAATTCATTCAAAATATACATGTACACGCACCTATACTTACATTACATGCGTATAGAGACAGAGAGAGAGAGAGAGAGAGCGTGTGTGAGGGTGTGAAGTGCTTACAAGTTTGGGAGAAAGGTCGGATGAGAGAGAAGCGGTTTCGAGCTCGGTGAGTAGTTCGACGAAGGGGTTCCACCAGAGAGAGGAATCAACGGTTTTAGTACTGGCCATTGGATTGGAGGAGATTTGTGAGCTTCAGAGAGCTAAAACCCTAGAAGAAGAAACGAATGTTTTGATTTTTCGCGCTTTTTCAAATTGGGGAAGAGAGAGAGAGTGGTGGGGCCCGGGAGGACTGGAGGGCATTAGTCATTAGTGTCCGGGTGATTGGCTTGAATTGTTTGTGCTGCGTTGTTGGGGCCACACGGGGCGGCCCGGGGTGTGATGCTCAAGTGCACCCGACAACTATAATGGTTAGTCGTGCAAATTGAACGGGTCGGGTCTACCCTGTTTTGCGTCTTGTCCAAATCCACACACGATTAATGTAGATAATCTACCCCCTGTGATATACGGAAAACTTATCCATGTAAATAGGGATGACAAAAATCCTTACGGAGGAACAGATATTTTTAGAGATTTTTTTTTATTTAGAGAGGATATGATGATAATTTTATACTTAATTTAGTATTCGGAGAAGGAATGGAGAAATTTTTTTACCTAATTTTTTATTTGAGGAGAAAACGGAGATAAGGTGAAATCCCCATCCCCTACTCATTTTTCCATTTTAATTTTTAATTTTATTTTTATTTTTTAAAATTACTAGTAAATAAATAATAAAATTTAAATTATAAAATTATAAATATTGGTAGAAATAACAAATATAAAAATATTTATATTATTAAACTTTTAGGTCTAATTAACTAATTAAAGTCCTAAATTTTTATTTAGGACATTAAAAAAATCGGGTAAATTCTATTAGTCTAAAAATTATGTTTTAATTTTAATATTCATTAAATGTTTTAAACTTAAATCTATTTTTTATTTATTTTTAGATGTTATAATTGCCACAGCGAATTACAATTTTAATATCTAATCTAATATTTGCTCTTGATTTGCTCCGACTTAACTATTGTGCTGTAAAGGGAATAGTCCACATTTATAAAGTGCCCACACCACCATTGAAAAATGTAATTGTGAATCTAAATTTGATTTTATTTGTAACAATTTTGTATTAGACTATTAATTTGTTCACGATAGTTTGTAAAAGAAGTTTGTATCCCTCCCTTACATGCTGCGTTACTTATTAATTTAATGTATGTGACTTTTGTAATGGATATTAATGTAAGATATATTTCAAACTTTACTTTTATTTAAATTTTTTATCTTAATATGATTAACTCAAAATCGAAAACAAAAAAAATGTATTAGTTATTCGGGGATCAGGGACCCTCGGAAATCTCATATTATTATTCAGGAAAGGAATGAGGATTCTCTCAAATAATTCTGACAATGATGGAGAAGGGACGGAAACATATGCAAAATATCATGGATGGATACGGAAAAATTGATCCCTTCCCCATTGCCATCCCTACCTGTGAACATTTTAAAAATTTCATTGTGAAAACAAATTATACAACAAAATTTCTTAAATTGCTAATCACATATATATTCGCTTTAGACCAAACTACCCTTAAATAAACCAACCAAAACCAAATCTACAAGCAACAGCAACACCCACATTGCCCCCATCTACTGTCACGGTTTTGCATCGCCCACATCGCCCACATCGCCAGTTCCTTTAACAGTGGTGGCTTCCATTATAGTTTTGATCAAATTTAAAGATTTGGTTTTGCTTGGCTTCACTTGGAGAAATTGTTTTGCTCGTGCACAATTTATTTCATGGTTTCGATAGGATTTGTTCTTTAATTGCTATTTAAATTATTCGTTTGATGGATTATACGTGATAGATAAGGAATTATTATATGTATTGGGCATAAAAATTTCTAATTTTGTAAGATTAGGTTTTGTAAAATATGGCACATTAAATGTTTGTTAAAATACCTCTTAAAAAATAATTTCAAATATATTGTTAAGTTTGATGAGCATGCCTCTAATTATATAGTTTTTGACACCAAAAGCACTTATTTGCAAGAACTTAACTGAAATTAGTATGCCTACGAGCCATCTCCCATGTCAATTTGGGCGATGGCTTTCTTCGCCTGTACCAATGTCATTGTGGCCAATGCTTCCATCACCAACGTTCCATTCCAAGGTTGTCAGTTTCTTTTACAGAATAATTTTTTAAAAAATTTATTATAAAGAATAATTTATTATTTATTCTCATATTTTTTTTTCCGATTGTGTTAGGAGTGTTCAGAATCTAATCCAATCCGCACAATTTGTCTGATCCACAAAAATTCAATATGTGGATTGATAGATTGAATTAAATTGAAAATTTAAAAATCTCCAGTCGATAGATTGGATATGGATTTAATTCTGTAAATTCGTAAAAATCTGTGAATCCGCAAAAGAAATAAAAAATATATATTTATTTAATTAAAAATAAAACTTGTAAATGGGGGGTTATTACTTACTAATAAATAAATAAGTAAAAATATAGTTACATTAACATTATATATATCTTATCCGATAATAATATATAATAAACATATTAAATAAACAAATATAGCTTTTTTAACAATTAATTTTTATAATTTTAGTTAATTTCATGTATTAATTTAAACAAATGAGATTTTTTTTTACTGTCTTATATTTTGAGACTTTAAATGTATTATTCTATCTTTATTTAAACATTTAATTTATTTAAATCTTATTCAATTTTGAATTTGATCAGTAATAAATTATTTTTATATAAGATTTTTTTTATTTAATGCGTTCATAGAATGAACATAATTAAAAAATTTTAATCCGTAAAATAGTGGAGTAGATGTGGATTATGTCAAATTCGCATCTGATCTGCAAACATATGAATTGGATTGGAATTAAATTCGTCAATCCATGAATTAGATTGGATTAAAAATTTATAATCTACAAAATCATGAATTGGATATGGATTAATGTCCAATTCATAAAATTCGATCCACCAACGCCCCTAGACTGTGTAATGTTAAAATTAGCAAAAACTAGAAAAAAAAAATATGAATCTTGCTTGGGCAATGGTGTGCCAATGACCATTGCCCAAATGAATCTGCCTTGGGCAATGTTCTTCATCGCCCATATAGTCCATCGGCCCGATAACTCTTCAAATTTTTGGTTAATTTGTTTTAAGGGCAATTTAATCCAAAGTAGGTGTATGTGGTCAATAATATAAGTTATTTTGTTGTATGAGAGAGGAAATTAGACCGTCAATTTAGGCATAGTAAATATCCAACTTGAATTTGGATATTGCACAATTTATATTACACATCCATAGATAAATTCATAATTTATTCATAATATCCTCACCATATGAGGGTATCATTCTTGAGCTAATAAAATCGTGACCAAGACTTTGACTCCTAACAAATAATTTCAAACAAATTCAACATGGATTAAGATTAAAGAGCATAAACTTCTCATACTTTTCATAAAGAACAACAGTTAGGGCACTTCCTAGAATTTGGAGGAGTTTCGTGAAATAAATAGTTTTCAACAAAATTAACCAAAAACTTATTATTTATTCAATATTGTTCTACACATTCTATTTTGCTACTACTACCCGTGCTCTTTTTAGGTGCATTTCTTAATTATTATAATGACTTTCCCTATAGTATATAATAATCCTTATTCTCATTTTTACTCGTTTATGAAGGCATAAAGAAGGAAATTAATTACAAATAATTAGTTTAATTATTGTCCTACAAGAACAGGCCGATGATTAAAACAAACTCATGAATATGTTTTTCCACAATCTTTTTATAGATATTGAGTGAAAGAAAACATTTATGAAAGTGTTGGATAAATGTCTTTTTTTTTAAAAAAAAAATGTTCTGTCATTACTTATTTGTTTTATTCACACTAATAACAAATAGTAGCATAACATTCAAATATCAATTAAGGTATGCTTTTATATATGTAAGGAACAATAGAATGTTGGACAAAATCAAAAGGTTGAAGCTATACTTGCACTCTTTGAACACTCATTTGTGTATAAATACAAAAAGACATAATAAAAATTTATTAATTGTTTGTTTATTGAATTATGTGTTTTGCATATGTACTAAATTTTGAAACTTTTCCAGAAGATTTTGGCATGTCATGGATGTAAGTGTGAGCATAATTAGTTTATTAAAAATCAAACAATTCTATCCCATTCTATCTCTTTCTTCTGGTTTGAAAAATTATCTTCTCTCTTTCAAATTTCAAGAACAAAAAACCAAGAAACATTAATTTATTACAAGTTTTAGAAATAATTAATTGAATAAATTGTCTTTGCAAATCTTTGGTAATCTCGCTTGCCCCTTATTCTTTCCATTGATACTCCATTCTCCTGTGAATGGTATGTGGCGTGTGTTCTCCAATTAGCATTTTACCATTGTTTATATTTACTAGTTAATATTTTTATTTTTTAAACATTGCATTGATTTTTTTTTTCCTTTTTGCATGTGTAGGTTGCCAAGGCATTTATTGAATATGGAATATGCAATTTTACATATTAGGGTGGTTAAATTTATAATGTTGATATTGGTAGACGAATCTTTGTTCACTTGATAATTGTGTTTATTGTTAGATACTTTTTCTTTTTCTAGCTTCTCAAATTTATTCGAAAAATATTGTTGGTTAAATTGTATATCACTAAGGAGCTTATGAGTTTTTAGTTTATCTTTAATACTAGTGCCTCCATTTTGTTATTTAATGCAAAAAAAAAAAAGAATATTTTGATACGTGAGGATTAATTTTGAGTAGCAATGAAAAACTATTTTATGGGCTTTTAAATTTTTGAATATCTGGTTATTTTTTTTCCACCGAAGTTGGTTATAAATAATTCTCTTTCAAATGGCTTCGCTACAATACAGAGTTCCATTCATGGGGACATATTTACCAACAAATAAAACATACATAAAGATTTTATTTGCATTAATTTCTGAATTTGTAAGTAATTTATATAATCGTGACACATATTTGTCCATCAAGAAACAATGAATCAAACAATTATAGAAACAAGTATTCAATACTAAAATTTTAACTTGTTTCATAGTACATCAAACAAACAGGTGGTGGGCAAAAGAAAAATTTGGTGAAGGGTCTTTATTCATTCTACAAATGTTTGAAGTATGACAATCCATCGTCTTAATTCACTTTGCAAATCTAAAAGTAATCCTAATTTAATGCTCATTTTGCTTCCCATTAACAACTTGGTTCCCCTACAAAAAAACAAGCAACAAAGCAAGACACTTTATTCAAAAATGTATTTTTTATCTTAAAAACATTCTTTATTACAAACCTAACAACGTGAATTCGCTTATTTATCAGCTTGCCATCACTGCAATCATTTCAATGACAGTATTTATATGTACTCAAATAAAATTGGACTTGATGCATGCAAACTTTACGATGGGTTCACTGTATTACTAAATTTCCAGTTATTTACAGACAAAGATTTTTCCTTTTATACCCAGCATTGGCTTATTCTCTCCCCAACCTTTCGATTTGATGCAAAAAATGTTTTTCTGGGAGAATGGAGTTGTGAATGGGAAGCAGAATCAGTATCAAAGGAGATTATCAAAGATTCATTTTTAGAGGGAATGGAGTTATGAATGGGAAGAAGAAGGGGCATCAATTCAGGATTACCAAAGACTTGCAAGGCACTTGATTTAATTAATTATTTTTATATCTTCTAATAAATTAATGTTTCTTGGATTTTATGTTCTTAAAATTTGGAAGGAGGAAGATAAAATTTTCAAACCAGAGGAAAGAGAGAGAATTGGAGAAAATTGTTTAACTTTTAATAAACTAATTTTCAGGTTTAAAAAATTATTGACACATGTTAAAAAATAATTAGTTAGTGCTTCCACATTATGTGACGATATGAAACATCAAATGTATTATAGAATTTCTCTAAAAAAAAAGAAGAAAATGTGGAAATAGAATGAGAGAATAAAAAAGAAAAAGAAAGAAAGAACAAGAAGAAGAAGAAGGTATAGGAGAAAAATATGAAACTAGAGACTAGAGAGAGAAATCTATGCTACTAAAAGGAGAGAAAACTGTAACCATGTCTAAAGAATTTTTCAAAACACATAAATAATTTAAATTTTTATAATACGCTCCCCAATATTTTAAAATATTTTTATTTTGTGCCTATATGACAAAATCTTTTTGAATGGATTAAATTTTATCTTTTTATTTAAAAAAATTATTTTAAAAAATAGAAATTAATTAAAAGTAACAAATGGAAAAAGATATTTTACCTTTTTTCATATTTATTATCATTATCATTATTATTCTTTTTTCATTTTGCAAAGGTATTAAATATATATATATATAAAGAAAAAGAAAATCAAAAAACAAAATAAAAATGCTACCAAGTTTCACCAAACCATCTTCATCATACAACTCAGAAATCTTCAAATTCTTTACTTATTCCCCAAATCAAAATAATAAACAAAATAAAGTAATGTCAATATATTACTAATAGTAGGGTTAATTGAAGATAAAATATTATTCATAATCTACAATTAAGTAATCCCAAATGTGAAATTACAGCCATGAGGCTCTTGACCGCCGAAGAATAAGAACAGTGACCAAGCTCTCGGCGGTGCTACGACAGTGCTTAACAATGAAAAAGCCCTTCGGAATCATCGGTTGGCCGAAACATCTAGGTAAAACTAGAGGTGGTAAAATAAGATGCAGAAAAGATACTTAGAATTTGCAGACGCACACCCTCGTCACGGTAGTCGTCTCGCTTAAAATACAATTAAATCATCTGAGTTGAACCAGAGCTAGCCACATCCACATCCCACCCATACTTCTTCTCTTTCCTACTGGCCTTTAAATTTAATCTCCATTTATTTACTTTTAATCCAGTTGTTGAAATCAATTAGATCGTACCAAATTGAAAAACAAAAATGCGTAATAAAAACAAATCACATAGATCAGAGGGACAGCAGACACCACTCTTTCGAACCCATTCCCATGATGGCCAAACCCAAAATCGAAAACCGCATTGTTGGTAAATTTTACTCTCTCTATGCCCTACTTAATTCCCTATCGTTGTGCTTTATTTAGGATTTTATTAGCATGATTTTGGATTGTCATAGACAATTTAGGGCGTGTTTAAATTGTGTTTAGTGCACTAATATATTATTGTATCATATTAGTTTATCACTAATGCAGTAACACACCGAACAATTCTAGTATGAATATCCTGAAATAGAACATATATTTTATGAATTAGTTTTTAGAAGAACCTTATCTTTTTTGTAAACTAGATATACATGGTTTATTGAATTCATAAGATTTGACTTTATTTTCAATTATATATATATTTTTTGAACTAACTCTATTGCATTGAAAAACAACGGTTTTAACAGAATGACCAGATTTACAAAATTATTTTTACCTTCAAATGAACTTGAAAAATTCTGAAACTTTAGATAGAGGTTAATATATGTGTCTAGTATTTCCAATTTTAATTTCATAATTTTTGGATTAATGTATAATTTTATAAAAATCTCAGAATCCATATTGTTCAATCAAGGCACTGTGTGACAGTTTTTGAATTTATCCAGAAACAAATAGTCTTGAAAGTGTTTTTGGTGTCAAATCCTCTTAAACAATTTATGAAAGATATCCATGGATTTCTAGAATGGTTCGTAAAATATTGTGTTATTATGATTTCTAGATTAAAAGTTAAAATTCTAAGAATTAGACTTGTAAGGGTATAAATTAGAAAACTAAGTTCTCAAAATGAGTTGTTAATAGTTATATCTTATATTTGTTTAAGGTGTTGGAGATATTTGAGGCTATTTGAGGCTTTGAGATGTGTTTAGACCATTACTTTTATTGAAGTAAATAACTTCATTCCTAATATACTGGATGTGTACAATCATTTTGATATTATTATAAGTACGTGTGTTTTTATAGTTCTTTTAAAAATTTCTTTAAAAAATCAATTGATTTTCATAACAAGATTAGTTTATGTAAATGCTTTCAAATATGAAAATTATGTTTTTTTTTTGTTTTAACATAATATTATAAATATATTTTAAGTATGTAATTTATTTTGTTAGATAATTATCTTTTATGAAATTATCTCTAAAATATCATAATGGAATTTGTTTTGCAAGCCTAATTCATTGTTATGATTTTTTATGAGTTTGAAAAGAATGTTTTGATCACGTATATGATAGAGATTATTTATGATTATTTGGGAGCCACCTCTCGAGGGCCAGAGTGCCGCAAAGTGTCACATATATTATAAAGTGTCACGTGCAAATCATTACATATGAAAAATGAATTTAAATATTTTCACTCATTGCACGTAGTTATTTTGATTTTAATTTTGATCGTATTATACGATATATATGTTGTGGACTAGTACTGAGTTTCTGTTCTGAATGTGTACACGATATTCTAATTCTGATTCTATTTTGGCTGGGTTACCGGGAGTATATGTGATACTATGTGATATGAGCTAACCTTTTTGTTTTCTATCTATCTGCTATATGATTTGCTCACGTGATTAATTATGCTTTTGATATTTTGAATTATTATGAATTGATGTCATCTTGTTGTAATATGTCATTTTATGAAATTTATAATTTATAACATACGTTTTGATTAAAAAAAAGGCTTACAATATTTTTGGTACTTGATAAACCTAGTGCGTTGGAATTAATTTTACTTACTGAGTTGACCGCTCACCTCTTATCATTACTTTTTGCAATTGAGTAGCTTATTGAGAAATGTGCTTATCTTTGGAGCTAGAAATTCATTTAATTTTGTTAGTTGAATAAGAGGAGGATGAACTTCTATTTTCCTTAAGTTTGTCTATTTATGAACTTGTATTTGGAGAGTTTTAAGACTTTTGTCATATCTATTTCTGCGGCAGAAAATATTTAGTATTAGACATGTGGATTCGTAGATTTATTTAAATAAAATTTAGGATATTTTAATTTAAGATTTTTGTGTAAAGATCTTAATTTGTTAGTAACCTCTTTTATCATTTGTTCTGCATGTATTAGATTTGGGATGTTACAATTAATGCATCAATTTGGATAGGATTTTGGCAAATTTGACTCAGGCTATTGTTTCTTCATTCCTCTTTCTCCTTCTTTTCCTATTTTTTTTTTCCTTCAAAATTCATCATTGCTGAATGTAACTTTAAAAACCCACTTGCACATTGTACAGACACACACATTCGTCTAATTCTACCTTCTTTTGTTAATTTCAACAAAATTTAATGCTTACTGCTAAATTTCATTTTGCATGTGACTTTCGCCGCCCAATATTTTCAATCTCCCAACAATTAAATGGTTGTTTTGGGTTTTGGATTTTATAGATTCTGACTTCTGGGTTTTGGATTTTATTCTGTAGAAATCAAGTTTTAGTTTTGATTTAATATTGGTTTGAATGATGATTGTAAGGTTATCGTATACATGAAAGGAATGAAGAAAAAATGAAGAAAAAGATGAAAAAAGGATGAGAAAAAAAAATAAATAAAAGAAAAAGACGAAGAAAAATGAAAGAAAAAGACGAACATAACACGTGTTGTAATTTTGAAATTTGATTTTTATGACATGATCGTGATTTACTTATAATTTACTTATCGTATACATAGTTGAATTTTGATTTTTACCCAAAAAAAAATTGAAATGATTTTGAATAAACCACCATGGATGATTCAATTCTTGTACAGGTTTCGTATCTGTTGCACTAGATTTCTGAAAGGTTACTAATGCATGTTTTTAAAGCGTTGTTTCCATAAGTAAGAACTATGTTTTGGCATGATTTGAGTCATTTTCATATTTTATACTAGATGGAGGATCATGACTACTACTCTCACAGATTCTCCCCTCTCTCTGTGTCACCTTCATACAACAATGACTTTTTTTATTTTAATCTATTTTACTCTTTTTCCTTTTTCTTTTTAATAAAAAGGGTGGAGGTTGGTGATTGTATCCAAGCAAACGACAAGCAGCACGCGTGCCCCCACCTCAACGACTTTCACAGATTCCCCCTCTCTCCGGCTGCCACCGTTGATCCCTTGCCTCGTGAGTATCGTAGCATGGGGCCCAAGAGAGATCCGGAAAATCTGGGAGCCCATGTGATTTTGATATCATCGCATTATTTAATGCAGATCTGAAATTACGCCGAGTTTCACGGCTTTAGAAAAGTAAATTGAATCATTAATTTTTTCTTAATCAATGGCCTTTTTTTCTATCAACAATAGGGAGCGGGCTTTCCCATTTCCATCAGGGCCTCTTTCTCTCTCCTCTAGCACCCGTGGAAGTTTCCCATTGGCTGCTGTTACGTACAGAAGCTGTAACATAGACTTCTCCGTGATTCTGATACGAGGTAATTTTTAAAAACCTCCGTTTGGGCTTGGGCTTGTTGCAAGTAGATGGCGAGAATTGATTTATTTGTAAAAAATCTCATACCATCAATTAAGTTTAACATTGACCGTTAGTTGACCGTACAAAGACAATATTATCCTTACCCTTAACAATAGTTTGTAAACGAAAATAACTAAAAAAAAACTAAAATTATTAGCTATTTTACACTTTTTAAATTATTGATATTTTCTTAAAGTTTCTATAAAAAAGTTAAAATTAAAAAATTAAAAAATCCTCTTTAAATTATTAATATTTCCTTAAAATTCCTACAAGAAAGATAAAATTAAAAATTTAAAAATAAAATAGTCATAATCTTTAACTATAATATTGTAAATTTTTAGAATTGACAAGGATAAAATTATCAAAAAATAAGATTTATGCTTTTTGCACCAATAATTTTAATTTTTTTTTAGTTATTTTCGTTTACAAACTATTGTTAAGGGTAAGGGTAATATTGTTTTTGCACGGTCAACTAACGGTCAATGTTAAACTTAACTGACGGTAGAAAGTTTTTTATAAATAAATCAATTCACGCCATCTACTTGCAACAAACCCAAACCTGTTTTCCTTAGTTATTTTCGTTTACAAACTATTGTTAAGGGTAAGGGTAATATTGTTTTTGCACGGTCAACTAACGGTCAATGTTAAACTTAACTGACGGTAGAAAGTTTTTTATAAATAAATCAATTCACGCCATCTACTTGCAACAAACCCAAACCTGTTTTCCTTAGTTATTTTCGTTTATAAACTATTGTTAAGGGTAAGGGTAATATTGTTTTTGTACGGTCAACTAACGGTCAATGTTAAACTTAACTGACGGTAGAAGATTTTTTATAAATAAATTAATTCACGCCATCTACTTGCAATAAACCCAAACCTGTTTTCCTTAGTTATTTTCGTTTACAAACTATTGTTAAGGATAAGGGTAATATTATTTTTGTACGGTCAACTAACGGTCAATGTTAAACTTAACTGACGGTAGAAGATTTTTTATAAATAAATCAATTCACGCCGTCTATTTGCAATAAATCCAAACATTTTTTTAGTTATTTTAAAAATTACCCTTCTGATACGCTTGCATTAAAAAAAAAATAAATCTGAAAGTCCTCAATTTTCTTAGTTTTCCTTACAACCACTTACTGAAAGTCCTCAATACCCACCTACCAACCGAAGAAAGTCACTCAACACCCACCAACCGAAGAAATTCCTCAATTTTCTTTTGGCAAGTCTCTCAGAAATCAGCCGCCAACGTATCCTCCCCATTAATTTAAAAATAATAAAAAGAGCAAAAGCCAGCACAACGGGTGAACTCTCCTCCGATTCTTTTGTATTGCCCATCTCTCCGAACCTTTCAATTCTATTTTTGGGCAATTTTGTTAATTCTTTTGAATTAAGCTTATAGAATTTGGATAGAGATGTTTTCGGATATTTATTAATTTTTTCCATCACCTTTAATTTTGTAAGTTTTGACATCAATTATTTTTTGCCGCCCTCTCACAAGGCTATTGAAGTTTTTTTTGTCAGGTTTTTCGGTCATAATTATTTGATTAATTGTGGCTTGCAGGTAAGAATTATTATAATTATTTTCTGATCTTGTTCCTAATTCCTTGGATTTTAATTCACAATTTATTTTACAACAAGTTAAAGAGACGTTAATTAAGATAGACTCATTTCCTTAATATAGGCTTTTCTACTTCAATTTAATTGTATTTTATTTTTTTTAATTGCTATGCAGGAAATCAAGAGCTTGGGAAGAAAAAAAACATGATATTCAACTTTCACAAAGGATTCAGTTGCTCAATCCACTCTGATTCTCTCTTTTATCAACACCAAAATATCATTACATTACCGCCATGGAGCTTTTGGTGTATTTTTAACTTTTTATTCAATATAATATTTTTTTTGTTTTGTTATAAACCGACGCTATTTCGTGAGTTTGATTTTTGACATTTGAATGGAAGAATTTGACACAATAATTTTAAAATTATATGGTATTATAGTGTTAAATAAAAGAGTGGCGCTATTGGCACCCCTGTATTTTTTTTTATAAAAAATTATTCTTATAAAACCCCTCTTGTTATACATTTACTGTTTTATCCCTTATATCTTGAAGTGTAGTAGTTGTAGAATCTTATCTTATTAAATTGACTCTTTCGCCATTAAAACTCTTAAAAGTTACAATTTTTTTTTTAAAAAGGTCAATTGTAAAAGATTAAGAATTTGATATAAATTATTTTTTTTCACTTAACAATTTATTTTTGTAGGAAAGATAATTTTATAAAATTTGCATAAATTACTAACGTTATTAGAATGCTAGGAGATAACTAAATTTTGTGTATTTTATATATATTTATTTTGAAATAGAATGTCAAACTTAAAAATATAAAACTAAAACAAATAGAAATTTCATAATAAATTATAATAAATTAAGCGCATGGATATAAAATATTGGGTTGTTCAACAATCTTTTTGGGTTGTTCAACAACCTTTCCTACAAAAAGAAGAAACTTGAAGTGGGAGTGGTTGAAGAGTGATTACTGAAAGGAGTTTGCGGGAAAATGAGAGATAAAGGCTATTTGCTGGAGAAAACTAGCCGTTGGATCCGAATGGATTCATCCATCTAAGTGGATTCAACGGTTGAATGCAACGGTAATACGGTACTACAGTTGTACCGTAGCCGGACCATCGCAAATTACGCTAGGTTTCAACGATCTAGACCAGCGCAAATTACGCCCGTATTGGTGAGATTGTTTTACGCAGCTCAATTATATAACAACATTTTATCAGCGATTGTTTCTCACTAGCTTGATTATCAGCTTTTAATCTTAAGTTGTTTTCGTGCTTTTCTTGATTTCTTTTCCAATGATTTTTGCTAGTTTCGGGTTCCAAATGGGGATCCTCCCCATGTGCATCTTCTTGGCCCTGCTGCTTGCTGTGAACTTTTGCCATGGCGATGATAGTAAGACAGTTGAAGTAGTTGGAAGTGCAGAATTTGCACTATCTAACATTAAGCCGAGCGAAGCTTTTTCAGGTATTTTATTTTTTTCCCTTAATGGATGCATCATGGTTCTCTGTTTGTGTCTGAATGGTAGTTGATCATAATCATGTTTTCATGACAAAGTGACAAATTTGGAGTTCTAAAGTCACACCGAGATGAGATGATCTAAAATCATTTACTCATTTTACTTTTTACAGGACTTCGAGTAACTATAGATTGCAAGCCGGAAAATGGAAATGGATGGTCCAAAACAAGAGGGCTCGGCCAGTTCTATGTCGAAGGTAAGTTCAAGGTACCACTCCTGGAAGAAATTGTTGCAGCAGACGGAAAGCTCAAGCCCACTTTTGGCTGGGCCAAGAATAGGAAACTGAAGTTTTCATCTCCAATTTGTGCTTCAGTCTATTATTATACTCTTCCTCCACCTCGTCGCCCACCCGTACATAGTCCGCCAGTTCGTATTTCCCGGCCCCTGTTGTCGTAGAAAATGTTGTTTCAACGTATGAAGACAGGAAACCACAGCAAAGGAAATGATCAATGTTTTATTGAACAAGCAAATTAAAGCCAGCGTTCCATTGTCAACCGCTCCGCCTGTTTTTTTTTTAACCCCCCCCCCCCCCCCCCGCCGTTTTGGGCACTCTATATGTATTTCAGATCATATATTGATATGGTGTATGTATGATATTATCTATTGTGTTTGTATGTTATGCATGTTAATCTTACGGTTGTTTTCTAACTTGTGACAGATTCTGAGTAAAAGTACGGTATATCAATGTGAGTTCTGGTTTTTACCCCGGTCAAACCCCCCGAACTTGAGAAAACAACGCCGTTTTAAGGATCAAATTTTGTTAAGATAGATGGGCCACTTTCTTCACGCAACGATGCCGTTTTGAGGATCAATTTTTGGTTTTAACTTCATCCGATAGGATAGAAGCAAAGAAAACATGGGAAGACTAGATGTGGTCTTACTTCTTCGGAAGATTGATCGGACCAAGATCTTGTAGACTAGCCATTAAAGAAAAATGCAGCCGCTGAAATCAACCATGTTTTGCTCTTAGTGAGAATAACTGAGATTTTAGAAGCAAAGAAAACATGAATAAGGCTAAGATAGAAACTTGACGCTTTTATTCAATAAACAAAAATAATAAAATTAAAAAAAAAATCTCTAACCAAATAATTAAATAAGGCAAAATCAGCAACCTAGTTGAGAAGGATAGACACGAACAAAAAGGCTAAAGAATGAATAAAAAAGACAATCTAAATCAGCCAAAGATTGAAGCATTACCTCAGGTGCAGAAGTGGCCGCCGTTTTGTGAGTGGTTGTGGCTGTCACGTAATGGTTGTCTGTGGCAGTGACGGCGGCTGAGGGTACGCATGATGGCCGATTTGTAGGCGATTTCAGAAGAATTGTGGCTGGAGATCTTGATCGATAACGGCTGATTTGTGGGGAGAATTTTGGCTGTTGATAATTATTTTTCCTGATATTAGCGGATCATATGGTGAGTGGTAAGCTTAATCCATGATTAAACTTTTTTAGCGGCATTGATTTTGTTCAACATTATCGGCTTTCTGCTTGAAAGGAGAATTAAGCGAGTTTGTGAAACGCAACTTTGGATTGTTTCACAAAGCATGACAGCCTAAGCAGGCATCAAAGGCTCAATATACAGTATTTTAAAAATGTGGCTCTTAAAACCAATGTGAATTGGTTTACCCCTAGTTTTTTTTACCTGTTTATTATTCTGGTTAATATGGTGAGAACAAATACAAGGGTTAGGGTGGAAAAATGTAGGAGATGAATTCTTTTTTTTTTTTTTTGGCAATGTAATTTCAGTTTTGATTTGCTGGAATTACTGTAAATTTTTTTCAAATAATTAAATTTTGATGTTCAAGAATTTTTTAGGTTGGGAGTGCCAAATTTCTTATTAAATTGGTAGGTTTGCGTCCTTTGCACTGGAGATTCAGTTTGCTATTTGTAATTTTATCGGATTGGTGGACAAAACACTGCTCGTTGATGCTGTTCAGCAAAGAATTCCTCTTGACTAATAGACTATTTCCCTGGAAATCTCATATAATTTTTTTCTTTCTTTAATATGTTGTTGTTGTTATTATTATTATTATTATTATTTTCTTTCAATAACCGTAAATACCTCATAGAAACAAGAATTCTCCTCTCAAATAAAATCTAACAATGGCCGAACAAAAAAAATTAATCCATCAAAAAATAATAAAAAGATAAAATCATGACAAATTCTCCGAGTTTGGCCACGAGTCCAGTTCAATTACTCTTTACTCCCCTCCTCAGCGCCTCTATAATTGGTTTACTGCTGCTATCGCTGCTGAGTTGATTTCCAGTTAAGTATGAGTTATGGCCTGTGCATAAGAAATAATGTGCCAAGGGAGATATAGAGATACCGAAAGAAGGCATCGAAATGGAGGCCTCTTCGCTGGAAAATGTGAAGGTGCTGGAGACTATGGAAGATTTCTTGTGCGTCTTCTTTTTTGGCGGTCTCCTCTTTTTGATAATAAATCATAAACTTCAGCAAGTTGTCAACACTCATGGTGCCATTTTCTGAGAACTGATCAAAGAGTTGCTTGATTTCTGCTGGAGGTTCTGCCACCCTCGGCTTGAATATTCTCTTGAAAAAGAAGCAGACCTTGAAAGCCTGCTCTGACATTGTTATACAGAAAACCTGGCTTGCAGCCGCTGTTGTTTCTTTTCTTTGTAATTACTTCAAGTTTTTATATGAAGAGATACAAACGAGAGGTATTTATCCGGCACATCAATATCAAAGAGTGGCGTCTCCTCAAGGTGAGAATTTGTATTTATCAAGCGTTCACCCTAAGGAAGCTGGAAAGTAGACATCCCAAAGCATTTTTTGTTGCAGTAAATCCATCTTTCTCGCAAACATTTTCTTAGTAGAGAGGAAAGAGATTGCTTCCCTTTGTTTTGAACTCTGAAATATAAGGAACTCAGTAAAGATTTTTATGGCAGCAAATGTGGGCTGAGAAAATCTATTGCCAATGGCCTAGTTGTAAAATGCAGTCTTCAATTGTCTTACGTCCTCAGATTCTCTTCACTTTTTATATTCGCAGCAATATAGGGGGACTTTCATTTATTTTTCAAAATCTTTCATTTGATGACAAACAACATTATTGTCTCTTTCACTTTTCCACTTCATATTATTAAGTGCTTTCAAATTATTTATTATGATTCTCAGTCAAATCTGTACCATTTTGGCAGGAATGATATTAGATATGAGGTAGCTTCTTTCTTTCATTTTTATGATGATGAAATCAGACATGCTAATTCTTAATGAAAGTTTATGGACAATGAGGCAACAGTTTTATGAACTTGATGTAGATCAAACACTTGGCTCTTCTCACAAGTTACAATAGATTAAGATAGCAGCTCTACAGGCGGAGTGGGAAGAAGACTGCAGGCTATATATAGAAAATTAATACAATCGGATGTTTATACTGCCTCAAAAGTCAAAACTAGCCATCTTGAATACAATCATCTTTGGATGCCTGAAGAATGAATATTTTGATTCTATCCAGCATTCTATATCATACTCTTCCTAAGTTCCATTACTTTTTGAGCTTCCAAACTTTACCACCATAATCTGATATAAAATAAACAATCAGCAAAAGTGCTAGAAAATTCATCGAGTTATAGTCATCCAACCAAGATGATATAAAGAAAAAAATTCAAGCAGCTTGAAATGAGATGGCCAAGCAAAAATCCTCAGAAAAATATCAGTGAAATTTTCTCTTGAAAAGCATCTGGTTATGCAACCAACATAATTGTCCTTTCCACAGTGAACTAATTTCCACCTAAAGCATCAGATGCAATACTTTATGATTTAAAAATATGAATGTTTTTACAGAAGTTTAGATCCTCAATTCTGACTCAATAATTTTGAGCTTCTCACAAATTCTAAAATGCTGCAAGGTAAAACGCATAAAGCAGAAGCAATAATGGGGGGATTATACCTTAGATTGTCTCAAAAGAGTTGCTAGAACCACTATTCAGTCTTTGAATTTTACAGAGCACATATGGACTAGAAGGAATTCTGCATCCAACCGGCTCCACAGTGTACCCATTTGAAGCTGGAATATTATGAAAGATAATTCAGTCAATGAAGAAATGCCAAGGTATATGAACCATTATATCCCTCGTGGAATATAATAGTAATGAAATTACAGAGAGCTGAAAGCTTTAAAAGTGAGATATCTCACCAGTGTCTAGTTAAAAGAAAAATTTATGTTAATGTTATAACTCTCTATGAATCCAGTCAAGAGTAAAAAGGAAGTTATAAAATACCTAACCATCTTGACTCAAGTACTTTTTAGAAACTTTTGCGAACAAAATATTTACACTATCAGCTTTGAAACGAAAAATAAAAAACATTCCAAGAGAAAACATCACATTTTAGACACTGATTGAACTTGCTGGGTATCTCATTGAACTTTCCTTGTGTTAATTGTGAACTTTTAACATATTTAATACTTCCTTGAATCTTCTCAGTCACATCAAGGAGTGCTTCCAAGGCATCTTTAATGATCAATTTCAGAACATGTGTGGCAGAGCGGACATCAAACAATAGGCCGATCCTACATCTTCAAACCTTAATGCATGTAGGTACATCTAACCTAAGAACTCACTCTGCTTTCAATTTCAGAAACTGGATACATTACATCTAACGATTGCCTACAAGTGAGAGGCCATTTTCATGTACTAATGATCGGAAATTTTTAATTCCCCAAATTCGATCCTCTACAATCAATTTCAGTCTTAAGTGCTGCTTAAAGATCAATGTCAAGATTTTTCCGTGAAACCCTAATCACTGGTTGGAAAATTTTGTAACTCAGGCTCAGTTAACAGCTCCTAATTCAATACATGAACAGTTGTAATTTTTTTTTTTTTAAAAGAACCTATATCTGCCATGAAAATTCAATAGCTATAGTATCAAACTCAAGGAGTGTTGTCATAACTTTCTTGATCGACACACAACAGTAACATATCAAAGCCAAAATACAAATTCCAAAATCCAAACTAAAACCCTAACTCTTCCAACAATTATGCATAACAATAACTCAAGCACTAGGCCATAGAAATGAAAAATTAAGAGACATTAACTTTTGAAAATCCATCAGAAGTCAAATAAAAAGATCATTTGACGGATTCCTATACCGTAGTTGCCGAGTTATCATCTGTCCATAGATCGCTCTATTGCTGTTTCTTCTGCAATGACTTGCGCTCGAGTTCCCGCCACTTGTTGATTGTAGCTGTGCAGATAAATCCGACGCCGAAGAAATAGAGCAATCGAAGAACCTTTGTGCCGGTGGGGCCCGTCGTCATCTATTCTCTGCGGTGTGCGTGTTAATTAGCCACGTCGTCATTTTCTTAGGGATTGCTTGGCGGCCGAGAAATGTAATAAGAGAATATAACCGGTTGTAAAGGTTGCCAGTGGCTGATTAAATTATCCAATAATTAATGTCAGCCGCAAGATTAAATTTGAATGCATCCTACGATTTTACTGGAAAAAGACAAAAAGTTTCAACTGTGGCAACGCAGGTGAGTACTTAATTGACAATAATATTAATGCAATTCAAATAAGAATAATCAAAATTGAAAATAAAAATAATAATAACAACAACAACAATAATGCAACTTAAATAAGAACGATCTAAATTCAATATTATAATATAATAATAATTTGAAGGGATATAGTAATATGTTTAAATAGCATTAATTAAAAAAAAATCATTCTCACTTCTTGGAAGAATACCAATCCGAAATGTGGTGTGATATACATATGATTATTAAAAAAAGTTATAAATTCATGATGGAAAAAATTATTGTCATAAATGAGTAATAGTGATCTGGACAATATATAATCAATTTTCTTTATGATATTTATTTTTTATAGTCAATTATATGTTTTACAGTAGTGCTCTACTATAACTAAATAAAATATGTATTTTTTTAGGGTGCTTCACTTTAATTATGCATTATTTTACCTTTTTGAATTTATTATATAGATATATTACTATTTGAAATTTGTTGAAATTTTAGGTACGTCTACTCCCGCAAATAACTAGAAAGCAATCCGCTCCTAATTCATATTTACAATTTTTTTAGCTGTTATAAAGAGTTCGAACCTTAACATAAGCAGTAAAAATAAAAAAGATTAAAAAAAAAGGGTAAAATCATTCATTATTTACTATTAATTGAAAAAAAAAGTTAGCTTTGATTTAACATCCATAATTTTTTTTGGATTTTTGGTTCCATTCAGGTTGACCCTGGAAATCAAACAGGATAAAATTTCAAAATCGATTGGTTAAATAATTCGATTCGGGTTAAAATTTGATTGGGTTAATACACACTTACATCAAAAAAAGAAAAACCCAAACGGCCAAATCTAATCGCAATTGGCAATTTCCCAAAGCCACTACACAAACCCTAACACAAAACACAGCCGCGGTTTTTAATTTAATACCCTTTAATAGTTGTAAAATTATTTAAATACTCCTTCTCTTTTTTATCTTTATGGATACCCTAACAAACGCGTGTAAAGTCTGAAATATCTTTAATGAATACATCAAATTAACTCCACTTCCTTGTCTTAATAGTTCTTTCACTTCTTTTATTGAAATCTCTTCTTACCGAAATTCTGTCAAAATCTCGCAAAATCTCTAGTAATTTCTTACAAAAATACAAGTATGTATTTACTTCTTTAACTCTCACTCTTTTTTTAATTGAAAAGAGGTGTATTGCTCATTAAACAACCCAATAAAGTATGCTAATGTTGTTGGGTTTTAAATTTTTTATTTTTAAGAAAAATTTAGAAAATTTCCTCACATTATAATGTTTCATTTTCAATTTTTTCACCATTTTTCTTATATGTAGAAATATCTGTAATGTAGGTTGTTTAATTATTATTTTTCAGCAATATAGTTTATTTATGGCTAAAATAGGTCATGTAGTTATGTACGTCGTGTAAGTCATGTAGTTATGTAGGTCGTGTAGGTTGTGTAGGTCATGTAGTCGTGTAGGTTGTTTAGATCATATAAATAATGTAGTCGTGTAGGTCGTGTAAGTCTTGTAGGTCATGTAGTTACTTTATATATGAAATTTGATATTATTGCATTTATTGTATCAATAGATATGATTTTGGCACACGTGTCTATTCTTTTCAATGGTGAATAAATTGAACAAAATGACGAGTATAAGTTTAAAGGTTCTAAGGTTAAAGGGATAATGATACCACGATCGACAACATATACCAAATTGGTGGAAAAGATAGCTTAAGTTATTGATATAGATACTTCAGAAATTTGAAATCACAATGAAGTTCAAGCTTAAGACATTTGATCCTATGCCACCAATTACAATTTAAACCAATAATGATGTGGATTTTTTTTAGAGAAAGTAGCTAGTGGAATGGAGTTTAGAAACCCACTTGGCATTACTTTTGAAAGTAGATCAATTTCAATTGTCTAGCAAAATTATATTAAAGGAAACATTTGCAATCATCAAGCTTAAGACATTTGATTCTATGCCACCAATTTCAATTCAAACCAATGATGATGTGGATTTTTTTTAGAGAAAGTAGCTAGTGGAATGGAGTTTAGAAACCCACTTTGCATTCCTTTTGAAAGTAGATCAATTTCAATTGTCTAGCAAAATTATATTAAAGGAAACATTTGCAATCATCAAAGAATAAATTGACCATTTACGAATAAATTAACAAATTAATAAATTGATTATTAATGGGTTATTGAATGATGTTGGGACTTGAATTTAACAAAAACTATATAAACATATGGTATTTTACTTTGGTAACTATGACCTGTAGTAATAGAACCTAATAAGAACCTTGGTTGTACTCACGGTTAATTAAAAATATTTGTATGCACTAACTCATTAATTATATATGATTTACAATGGCTTATAATTTTCCAGTCACTCCAATTGTAAATGAAATGAAATCTAAAATTGCAACAAGTTCTCTAAATTTGCATGTCCAACATTTTGTGAAAATTATTAGAGTAATTAGTATAAACAAACAAAGTTCTCTCGAGATTTTTTAATAATTGGATAAGATACACTAATGAACATAGCAGTTACAAAATTACAGCCATTTTGTTCTTTTTTAATTTTAAAAGTGCATTCTTCCTCTACCCAAGCATATATGTATACATATGACGACTGCCTGCATATGATAATTCCTTGAAATCAATTAATTGATTAGAATAATACATGAAGGTCGTGTAATACATGAAGGTTGTGTAATCGTGTAATACATAAAGGTCATGAAATCGTGTAATAAATGAAGGTTGAGTAATCGCGTAATACATGAAGGTCGTGTAATACACAACTAAATGTTGTGAAAATCCTGTAATACTTGATTGAAAGTCGTGTAATATTACAAAAAATTCATGTCATATACAACTGAGGGTCGTAAATTACATGAACTCATGTATTGCACAACCCTGAATTCTCTGTTACATGACCTTACACGACCAAATCATGTGTTACATGACCAAATTATAATCGGCACAATTCATTGATTTTTCACAATTTACATGCAGCAAAACAACTTGAAATTTATTTTTGAATATGTTATGAGAGACCAACAACTAATTAATCTATTTTTTCAATATAAAACCCTAATTTTTTTTTAATTTTTCCTTAATTATCAACAAGAAAGTTAATTAAAACGAATTACTTACCTCCAATAGTTAGATTATGACAATTTTGTAGTAAAGGATCAGCTCTTGCTGGCGATTGTGCAGTGACGAACTAGGCTTCTCTTTCTCAATTGTGGCAGCTTCCCCTTCTCAAGCTTGATTTGCTCATATTGATGTTCGATTTAGCATGTATGGAGTATGAGTATTTGTTTGATCAAAGTAGTTATGTTTGAGTTGAAGTTATTTAAAATAAGGATAGTGTAGTAATTTCATATCAGTTTGTAAAGGGTATTGATTAAAATTTTGGCAAATTTTATTTTTAGGGTATTTAGATAATTTTTAAAGGAGTGATGATACAACCACAAACTCTTATACAAACTTATCTTGTACAAACTGATTTGACATTAATTCATTGGTTGAATGAAAAAATAAAATAATAAAAATAGATCATGTGGGCCAAATGTTATTTAATTCAACCAATTTTATCATGCCACATTAATTTTTACAAAATAAAATTATACAAGAATTTATGGCTATATTATTACTCTTTTTAAGTATCACGGTGTATCTGCTGCAATTCCCTCAACACAAACTAACTCATCTTTCGACAACTCACGGCTGCCGAGACATCGTTCCACGACGTCACAGCCCACTACGACCTCACAACCTCATCTGTCCTCTCTCAAATTAGCCGACAATAGTTGCAGTGCCGCACCATTACAACCTTAACCGCCGACAACCTCACCAAAACAGCCCATTACAGCAGATCATGCTTAACGATAGCCTCAATGTCAACTCACGATAGCAAACTCGGCGAATAAGTGATTTGCTTTATCATTTTCTTCATTGAACTGTAGGAAGGGGTAAGCCTTGCTAGCACTTTCGGAACACAAAATGTTGACGCTGAAATCAAGTCGAGTTTGAGTAGCGACCATACACCAACTTCAACACTTAAATTTGTAGTTGGGGAGATGGCTTTGACTTGTAGCTTCTCATCTGAGCGGAAACAAGCGACTACGACCACGTTTCAAGAGAGTACTTGCGCTCGCAGAATAGGATTAGGGGACATCGGAGGTTTTTCCAGTGTTAACACTCTGACACTTAAGTCAGTTCTCTAGGTTTACTGGAAAAATAAGTATGAGCATATTCAATGATCAAACTTTTGCTGAAGAAGCTTATTTTAAGTTCAAGAAAGAAGGCAAAGGATAGAAAAGATCTACTCTCAAAGCTACTTTTCCATAGATAGTTTTTTCGGGTAGAGAGAGAAGAGAAAAACTTACATGTTTGGATTTGAGGGAGCCTTTACCGAGCCTTTTGAGCTGACTTGATTTATGTCTCTCCTCCCAGTATCCCTCCTCAAGATGTTATCTGCTCGCTTTTTTAAGAAATCCTCTTCCGATTGAACATACTTGGAAGATAATTCCTGCTGCTTTCCATATTTAATGACGGGCAAAGCTTATGTTACAAATATTGTAACAATCAGCTAATAGATATGCATCATTGATTTTATATTTGTTAAATCCAATGGATGAAAGTAATTTTAACGTAAAACAAGGTGCGGGTGCAAGAGCAATTTAAAGAAAATTTTATTTCTAATCACATATTTACTTATTTTTTCAAATAAGTACTCATTGATTTTGTATAATTAAATAGATTTGTTGTTCATCTCTCCTACATTTATTTTTAAATTTTTTTAAAGTTTTTACTATATTTTTATAAGGACCTAAATGATTATCATGTTCATAAAGATTTACAAATTCTAAATAGATATTTGCACCTATATTTATAATTTCTTGTCTCTCTTAAGATATGAACTAGATTTTTGCATCCTAAATATATACCGTCAATGCTTTCACATAGATTTTGTAATCTAAATTTAGCATCCTGAATTATAAGATATATTATATATGATAAATATCTTCTGAATCTAATGAATTATTAGAAAAAAATGATACAATAAATAAATTACCAGAATCTCTAATAATTTCACAAAACATAAAAACCAATAAGTTGCCACATTCTAGCTACAAGCAAAGAGGATTTTCATGTGGAAGATTTCAACTTCTGGATCGGATCAATGATTAAAAAATGTGAGGAAATAATCAATTAAATTAAATTTCATTGTATTTATTAAATAAATTAGGAAACCCAAATTTATCTATAAAATGATATAGAAAGTGCAAATGAAATATTAGAGATTTATAATTTTAATGAAGAAAATATAAAATAAATTAAAAAGTTAGGAGATCAAATGAGCAGAGAATTTTATAAAGTTAAATAATTAATAAAGTACTTCAACATTGAAGATTAGGATGTATTAAAAAGCAAGAGATCATTAATATAATGAATAAAAACTCAATAGATGTAAGATTAAACAAGTTAGAGATTCAATTAGATAAAATAGAAAAAATTGTTGAGCAACTTAGAACTAAATTTGCTATAAATATTAATAGAAAACTTTAAGAAAATTGAAGCTCTAAGATACAATTACGACAAAGAGGGCAAATTAATTAGATTGATCTCCAACCAGCCATCGATACAATTTAAATAAAAGATGTAATTGCATACAGGAAAAATTCGGCAAGTCGGCAAGTTTTATCATTTGTAAAAGTTTCCAAAGCAAATAGTGTAGTCACTAGAACTTGATGATAATGCAGTTTCTTGCCTTTTGTAATTTATAAGATGTGTCATTTTATTTAAGATAGGAAAATTATCATTGCATCACTTTTATTTTGCCTTATGTTCATCCAACTACTACAAAATTTTAACATATAATTTGCACCATCTTTCTTTTCACATTTGTATCAACTAGCCACTTTTGCATTAACATTATTAAATAATCTTAATAAAATGACAATTTTACCCCCAAATAAATTAAAAAGACTATTTTATCTTATAAAAACTTTAAAAATTAAAAATTATAATCATAAAAATATCCCTAAATTTAATAAAAAGTAAATCCCAAATAGGAGTGCTTAATTGATTTTTACTAAATTTAGATTTTACAAAATTTTAATAATTATTTTTATTAAAAATTATAATTTTACAAAATATTAATAATTATATATATATATATATATATAAATTTTAATTGTAACATAGCACAATAAGACTATTTTGGGACATTTTGAAAACTAAACCGACGTTTAATCTAAAATATAGAAATTAAAAAAATAATTACCTTAAAATTAATAATAAGTTCCGTTTTTATTGGTAGTAAGTCCCGTTTCAGGATAGGATTTCCGCTTAGGGCTGTAAAACCATACTTGTAGCCATTCTGTCAAGACCATAGATAGACCATAAGTTCTTTCTTCATGGATCCTCTACTCTGTAGAATATCGTCCTTTTCTAGCTCTTCTTCCGGGAAGACTAGTGATTCAAAGCATGTTGTGAGTTCAGAAGAATTCATTATTGAGAACTTTGATAAAGCAATTGATTGTTGAGAACTTCCAAAGGTTTCTAAAGAAAAGATTTACAAAACAAAAAAGCTTGATTTTTTAAAGAACGATTATATGATAAAGACTGAAGAAAGAGAAATAACTCTTTCAGAACCTTTTGAAACAATTCACTTGTTTTCAGAAAAATCTTTAAAGAAATTAAAAGAAAAGAATTTTAATTACATTCATATCGGTTTAATCCAAGTAGGAATAAAACCCTTGACCAAAGAAGGCTTGGATACTTCTATCTTTGCTGTCTTAAGAGATGGGCGATTCATTTCTTTTGATGATTATTTGCTAAGTAGCATCGAATCCAGTCTATGCAAAGGTCCAATTTCTTTTGATTGTTATCCAAACATAACAATTTCCCTTAAAGACAAAAATATTTTGAAAAGCATAATTTTACAAATTAAAACCCATAATTATAATATGATTAAAGGTTCTGTTCCAGTAGCCTTAATTTTTAAAATTTCCTATAAGGCTATGGTTTCTGCGTTTAGCACGCAACATAAATTCCAGTCAAAAAGAGATGAAACTCTTCTCTTGCAAACTGATTTGTCTAAAGCCAACACTGTCATTCCAAAACCAATCCAATGGAAAGATGTCCATCTTCCAGAAGAATGGATTCTTGAAGGAGCCGCTCCACCAGCGATTCCAAAACAACTTGAGCCAAATATAGAGTTGCAAAATGTGACTCAGTATTCTGATGGAAGAGTTAAATTATCTTTCAGGAGATTTAATTCTACCAGATTTTCTGATAAAGAGTCATGCTCAAGTATTCCTTCATTAGAAAGGAAGTTCACAAAAATACCTTCTGTCATAAATCTTCCTTTTGAAAAAAGTTAACCTAGGTTTTCTACTTCTGATATACTTAGTTCTTTCATACGCTCTGTTGACTACACTACAAATGTTCCCCACCCAATTTATACTAGTAGTCAACATGGACAAAGACAGGAAGAGAAGGAAACTTCTCCTCCAACCTCTCCAACGTTTTCTGCAGTTACAGAAAATGTGATTAATGTCATTTCAAAAGAATTTGTTTTAAATACAACCCTTCTTCATAATGATTTCTATTATGAAAATAATAAAGAAAAAAGATCTTGGTTTTTCAAACATTTCTTAAATCAGAGAAAAGAAATCCAACAAATCTATTATGAATTTGTGAATCTTCATCAAGTTCATATATTGTTTTTTTATTGGTTCGAAATATATTCTTCTGAGAACAACATCTCTTATCCCTTCAAAGAGTCAAACCCTATTACTGTTAGGAAGAAAATCCCTGAATGGAGTCTTACTGATAGTAATAGGTCCATCGAGTCTGAGCATCCACCTCTTAGGAGTATAACCATAAATCATGGTGAACCTTCTGTTGAGATTAGAGCTTCACCTTACAAAATCCCTAAACCAAATGATTCAGAGACAAATTTAAGTAGTATTATCCAACAGAATAATTTCTGTAATACTAACTTAAATACAATCGGAAAACAGTTGACTAGGATAGAAAACCAATTCCAAAAGTCAACCATAATTGTTTCTTCCGTTTCTCCTGTTCCTTCAAAATCGGATTCTGACAAGAAGCTTAAAGAACCTATTTTCAAACCATTCCAGGTTTTGAAAACTAGTCAAAAGCTTGTCCAAGAGTCAAAATCAGATTTTGCTAAAGCCATTAGAGAACAACTAGATAGGATAGAAGCTGCTTCTTCGTCATCTAGCAAAGTTCAAATAGCCCCTGATACTCCTCAATCTAGCAAGATTGGAGTATTAGAACATGACCAAATGTCTATAGCCTCTTCTGATATAGAAGCCTTCCGAGAAGAGCCCATTCCTAAAGCCAATAAAATTCATTGGGAATTAGCCCTTTCCACTCTCAAGTCTCCACCTGATTTAACCATAAACAACAGGCCTAGTGCATTAAATCAGTCCCGCTATAATGCATCCTCTGTCTATGAGTGGAATTTAGATGGAATGTCTGAATACAACGTCTTAGGATTGTTGCAACAGATGACCATGGCAGCTAATGCTTATAAAACCTAATCAGGAACTTCTGACAAAGCCATTGCAGAAATCCTTATTATTGGTTTCACGGGTCAACTTAAAGGTTGGTGGGATCACCTTCTCACTCAATAGCAACAATTAGATATTCATAATGCCATCCAAATTGATGAAAGTGGAGTCCCCATTCTTGATGAAATCAATAATCTGATTCAGGATGCTGTTGCTACCCTGATTTTGACTATTTCTCTCCACTTCATAGGTGATCCATCTCACATTAGAGATAAGAACGCTGAGTTACTATATAATTTAAGATGTAGAAAACTTAGTGAATTCCAAAGCTACAAAACCTCCTTTTTCACCAGACTCTTTCTCAGGGATGATACAAATCATATAACTTGGAAAGAGAAATTCCTTGCTGGCTTACCTACTCTTTTAGGTGAAAAAGTTAGGAATTCCATAAAAGCTCTTTACGATAACCGCATTCCTTATGACGAACTTACCTATGGTGAGTTAGTCAGTTTTGTCAACAAGATAGGTTTAAAGATTTGTCAAGACTTGAAATTACAGAAACGACTTAAATGGGAGCTTAGGAGATCTAAGCAAGAATTAGGTAGTTTATGTAAACAATTCAATTATGACCCTTTTAAAACTTCCATCTCCAAGGATTGTAATGGTGAGTGTTCTTCTAGACCTCACAAGAAACATTACAGGTCCAAAAGCCATAAGAAGCCATTCCAGAAATATAGAGAATCTTCTTATAAACCCTTGAGGCCTTATAAGAAGCCCAACTTCTCTAAAAAGAAGGAATTTAAGCCTAAATACAAAACCCCTTTTAACTACAAAGAAGCCATATGCCACAAGTGTGGTATAAAAGGCCATACTGCAAAGTATTGCAGAATGAACCGAAAGCTTCATGAACTTGGCCTTGATGAAGAAACCCTCTCCAAAGTTGCCTCTCTTCTTATAGAGTCCTCTGACTCTGAGTCTTCCATGTCGGGAGATAGTGACCCTTTTCAGGTCGATGAGCTTATTGATTCAGATACCTCTGCATATAGCAGTAGTGATTTTGAAACAGAGTCTTATTTAAAGAAAATCAATGTTTTGACAAAAGACCAAGAGACTTTTCTTGAACTGGTAAAGCATATTTCTGATCCGAGTCTTCAAAAAGAATATCTTGATAAACTTTTGAAAACCTTGGATTTTAATAAGGCTGAGACTTCCGAAGTTCCTATTGTTAAAAAAAGTTCTTATGATCTTACTGAGATTTTGGATAAAAAGAAAACCAAAAAGATAACTATTACTATCCAAGATCTTAAAAAAGAAATAAAAAAAATCAAAAGCGAGATTAAAGATTTGAAAGAAAAGCAAAAAATTGATTATGAAATTATCCAACTTCTTTTACAGAAACAGTTACAGGACAATTCTGATAATGAATCTAATCCTGATAATGATGACGACCAAAACGTAGAGAACATTGAGTCTGTACCCAATGATTTTCTATTTGTTTAAAGCAGATCACTATAAGAAAATATTTGATTAAAATCACTTTAATTTTTTCTAAAGACTTTGCAATTGACGCCATTGCCCTTTTTGACACTGGTGCCGATTTAAATTGTATTAGAGAGGACATTGTCCCCCAAAAGATTTCATGAAAAAACAAAAGAAAGACTTTCTGCCGCCAACAATTCAAAACTCAAAGTCAATTCTAAAGTAGAAGCTTCTATTCACAACGATGGCTTTGATTTTAAAACTTCTTTTGTTCTTACAAATGACATACACCATGCTGTCATTTTGGGAACCCCTTTTATAAATCTTATTACTCCATATACTGTCAATTATGATAGTATATCCTTCAAAGCAAAAACCCAAAAGTTTATTTTCCCATTTATTGAAAAACCAAAAACAAGGAATTTGAATACTG
This sequence comes from Citrus sinensis, assembly GCF_022201045.2. NCBI lineage: Eukaryota > Viridiplantae > Streptophyta > Magnoliopsida > Sapindales > Rutaceae > Citrus > Citrus sinensis. Next base: position 8,125,892 of record NC_068563.1, on the reverse strand, counting down.
TTAACGCCTGTTCTGTTTACAAAAACCAAATCAACAATCTCCTCAGATCAAAGCAAAATGATTTAATGTTTTTGCAAAAGGATTTGAGTTTTAAAAAGATTGAAAGCCAATTACAAAGTGATTTCATAAAAACAAAAATTTATGATTTCAAAACTCTCATTGAAAAGGAAATTTGTGCCGATCTACCTTCTGCTTTTTGGAATAGAAAACAACACTTGGTAGATTTGCCTTACGAAAATTCTTTCGATGAAAGACAAATTCCTACTAAAGCCCGTCCAATTCAGATGAACATGGAATTGGAACAACATTGTAAAATTGAGATCAAAGATTTGGAGTTGAAAGGACTCATTGTAAAATCTAGATCCCCTTGGTCTTGTGCCGCTTTTTATGTTAATAAAAATTCTGAAATTGAAAGAGGCACCCCTAGACTGGTTATAAATTACAAACCCCTTAATAAAACATTGAAATGGATTAGGTATCCTATACATAATAAAAATGATTTGCTTCAAAAACTACATTCTGCTTTCATATTTTCAAAATTTGACATGAAATCAGGTTTTTGGCAAATTCAAATTCATCCAAATGACCGTTATAAAACCGCATTTACTGTTCCTTTTGGACAGTATGAGTAGACTGTCATGTCATTTGGCCTAAAAAATGCACCTTCCGAATTCCAAAGAATCATGAATGATATTTACAACCCTTATTCTAATTTTTGCATTGTTTATATCGATGACGTTTTGATTTTCTCTTAAACCATCGATCAGCATTTAAACATTTAAAGACTTTTTACTTTGCTACCCGAAAGGCGGGATTAGCAATCTTTAGTTCCAAAGTTTCTTTGTTTTAAACAAAAGTCCGATTCCTTGGTCATTATATTTCCAAATGAACCATCACCCCTATTGAAAGATCTCTTGCTTTTGCTGATAAATTTCCTAATAAAATTCTCGATAAAACTCAATTGCAGAGATTTCTTGGTAGTTTAAACTATGTTCTTGATTTTTGTCCAAATATTAATAGGTTATCTAAACCATTGCATGATCGGTTAAAAAAGAATCCTGTTGCTTGGACTGATGAACATACTAAAGCTATTAAATTAATAAAGCACTATGTGAAAAGCATTCCTTGTTTATTTCTTGCTAATCCTGCATTACCTAAAATTGTGGAAACTGATGCATCTGATTTAGGTTATGGAGGCATATTGAAACAAAAAGAAAATGATAAAGAACAGATAGTACAATATATTTTTGCACATTGGAATGAATGCCAGAAAAATTATTCTACTATAAAAAAAGAAATTCTTTCAATTATTTTATACATTTCTAAATTCCAAAGTGATTTGTTAAATCAAAAATTCTTATTTAGAATTGATTGCAAAGCTGCAAAACATGTTTTAGAAAAAGATGTTCAAAACATTGCATCAAAATAAATTTTTGCATGATGGCAAGCTATTTTAAGTGTTTTTGATTTTGATATTGAATTTATTAAAGGTAATACAAATTCTATTCCTGATTTTCTAACCAGAGAATTTTTGCAAAACAGATAATACCGCCAAAGAGAAGAGACAAAGGTAAAGTTGTTCTGAAAGATACCGAACCTACAAAGACCCCCATTGAACCTCAATCTACTCCCTCTAAAGAAAAGCTACTTTCTTCTGCCATGCCCATTAAATCCTGGATTGAAATGGTCGAAGAAAACCTAGAAACCCAATACAAAGCGACCTCCTCTGAAGAACAAGTAAAAGAGTGGATGAAATCCATTTCAAAATCCTCTGAGCTTATGCTTGCCTTACAAGGCATTTCAAAATCTAAAGCCCTTTCTCAAATGCCCGAGAAAGAATTTACAAAACCTCTTTCCCAAAGTCAAAATATTGTTTTATCTGGTGAAAGTTCATCTTCTCAGATTATACTTTCCCAGCCAACTCCTTCAAAAAAAACTTCGGCTTGGTTTGATAACACCTATTTCCAAAACATTTTAACCATAGAAGATGGGTTTTACCATTCTGATCCATTTCAAACTCTTGCAAAGTTTTCCCTAAAGGCTGGTTTTTCAAACCATGGGATTTAACAAAACCCCAGCCTTATTATCAAAGCATTTTGGAAGCCACTGAATCAGTTAAATTTAAACATTTTTATCTCAGTGACTCTCATTCTGAACCGGCTTATTCCACAGCCACCATATTAAAAGTTTTGAGCCCAAAACAATGGGGTGACCTACTCCATAATCAAAAAAGATTTTCCTCCAATTTCCAAATGCGTTTACCACATTGTTTGACTTTCTCCTACTGGGATTATCAACAAGCCTGGTATAATACATTTTTCTTACAAAACCCTAAAAAGACCCATTCATGGTTATTTTTCTTCAATCCAAAAATAACCGTCCAAAGCCTTCCCAACTGGTTTAATCATTGGTGGACTCATTTTGGCCCTATCCCCGATATCCTGACACCAAATGCCATCAACTGTCTAAATTTATTCAAAGCCCATTATACTCCCTCTGAATCCAAGAAAAGGTTTCCTCCCTTTCTCTGTTTTTGTACAAATTTCTTCCTCCTATGGGTATGGATGTGGAATCTCCGTTATCATACCCAAGAAACCCAGCTTATAATACAAAGATCATTTAAAGTAAAATGGTGGTCAAAGTTCGATGAACAGTCAAAATTGACTGAAGCCTTAGTTCAAAATTGGCTCTCTGCCAAAGGTTTTCTCCAACCCACCATAAAAAACTCTAAAGCCCAACAAACATTTTTGACCCAAAAATTCAAAGCCCAATCTCTCCTGGCCTGTGCCAAAACTGAAGAAGAATACTTCAAGGTTATGCAGCAGCTTCTCGCCACAAGATCCGAAACTTATGTTGCAAGTTCTTCTTCAAGTACCTCTGGAGATGAAGAACCTTTTATTTCCCTAGGAGATGAAAACGAAGACGACTACTTCAACATTTTTTCTCCTTTAAAGCATTAAAGCTTTCATGTAAAAAAAAAGAAAAGAAAAAAAAGAGTAAATATTCACTATGTATTTTCCATTTATTTTTGTTCTTTTAGGGTGGTCCCCTGTGTTGTGCAAATTTTAATGTACTCGCAAGCGCACGAATCTATTGTAGTATAGATCTATGGTGACGAGTGTCGATCCCACGAGGAGGTGGATTTTAATTGTGTAGAATTAATTTTGTAAATGGGTTGTTGGATTTATGGTGGAAATGATTTGGTATATGCTAAAACTTAAATTAAAATGGCGAGAATAAATTCTAAAATTGGAATTGCAATGGCGAGAATAAATTGAAGATAATTCTATTGAAATGACGTACTTGGGTATCTGGATCCGTATCAACATGCATCATGGGCTAAATAATCCGTATTAATGCCAATTAAATCATGAGGGGGGAATCCACACCTCATGAACCACGCTCTAATCAATATGGTGCTAAGGGCTTATCGTGCCAAATAATAATAACCTTATACTAGAGAGCCGGTGTAACCAAGGCGGTACTAGACAAGATTAGTATTATTTGTCGACGAGAAGTCAAAACATCCACAAAAACTAGAGGGGAAGAGAAAGTAAATTTACCAAATTAAGCCCATGACACATGTTGAGACTTCACCTTCAACCCAAGCTTGAAAGAAAATTAGCCACTCATAGTTGAACTAGGGGCAAAATGGTAATTTATTAAAATACGAAGAAAATACAAGATGGAGAGGGAATTACAGAAAATGGATCCCAAAAATGGATTCAGAGATATCAAATTAGGGGGGGGAGGCCCCCTTTTTATAGATACATGGAGTAAATCATGGCCATCGGATTAAAAATAGTTTGGACGCTCAGGATTGCGCCACGTCATCAGTCAACAGTCCACGGTTTGACCACGCGGATGAACAGTAACACGGTTTGACCCGACTTTGAACAGTAACGCGGTTTCACCCGGATGAACAGTAACGCGGTTTGGTTGAAAATAATCCTGTGTGATGCATGCACCGTACGCAAGATTTTTCGTTCACTGATATGCTGCCACGTCACCATCAACAGTACATAAGAATTTTAGTCCAACAGGATCGTGACACCTCATCAGTCAATGCCACATCATCAGTCAATGCCACGTCATCATCCGTCTATGTGAACAGTGTCGTGAACAGTAACGTATACAGTATCGTACACGTGAATAGTACCGTACATGTGAATAGTGCCATTTTTCCTTTTATGCTCCTCCTAAGGTTTTCGACCGTCCTGAGTTCAAAAGTGATGTCCGTTTTGCCGTCTAATCTCTCCTTTATTGTGAAATGACTATAATGCCCCTAAAATACATAAATTACTTAATTAAAATAAAACACACGTAATTAAATCATAAGAATGTTAAATACATAAAAGTAAGGGTTGTTAGTAAGACTTGAAATGTAAAATGACGGTTTTCTCCTTTATAAATATGCATTTTCTAACACTCAACACCCTGGACACAAGTAAGAGCGCACATGTCTCTTCACCCGTATTCTACTCTAAAGCCTACTGTATTATACAGCCCTTTTACAACCTACAGTGGAGAGTTCCAACAATTACTGTGCACTCAAAGCTCCGCTACAGTGAACAGTTTACAAAATTTGTATAAAACCCGGAGGAAAACTTAGACTCCTCAGGTTTTTCATTTCTAATTTTAGAGCTTCTCTCTCTCTTCTTTCTTCTCTTCCTTCTCTCTAGATATCTCCCTGGGAATCTGAAATTCAAAGACACTAAGGAAATTTTCCTTCGGGTTAGTTCATTGTCTGAGAATTAATTTCCCTTTTCTTTCTACAAAGAAAAAGAATCAATGTAAGCATTCCATTTTCCAGTATCACTTCAAAGCATTAAAGCATTTGTAAATTTTATTTAAAGCTTTCATGTATGTTTAAATTTCTGTACTTTAAATTTCCGCAATTTATTTTAACGCATTTTAATTTTATGCATGCATAGCAGACTGATCTGTATCAGATCAGCCATAAAAATTGTACATTCCTCTGAGGCAAAGAGACCAAATCTCGATCCTCAGTTGTAAATCTTCTTTTCTCCCTCCATTCCTTCAGAGCACCATTTCCGGGAACCGGATCTGGTACTGTGTATGCACCCAAGCCTTTAGATGTATGATTGTTGCTAGGCTTGAATAAAGAACTTATTAATTACTTGGTAAATAATTTTTAATAAAAATAAATGAATTTATTTATTAAAAATTTATAATTTTGTAAAATTTTATTAAAATAACTGAATTTTTTTCTTAAAAAAATAAATCCTAAAATTTTAATAATTTAGGGAATTTTTATTAAATCCCAAAATTTTGCAATTATTTTTATAATTATAATTTTAAAATAATTTTTATTAAAAATAAAAATGATAATTTTGGGAAATATTGTTATTAAATTTAGAAATATTTTATCATTATTTTTTTTATTTTTAAAGTTTTTATAAAATAAAATGGTCTTTTAATTTATTTAGGTGTAAAATTGTTATTTTATTATAATTATTTAATATTGTTAATACAAAAGTGGCTAGTTGATACAAATGTGAAAATAAAGGTGGTGCAAAGTACATATTAGAATTTTGTAGTGGTTGGATGAAAATAAGACAAAATAAAAGTGGTGCAATGATAATTTCCCTTTAAGGTATGCTCTCTTTGCCTTTCTTTTGGTGTTTGTGAAAATATGTTTAATATCTCTAACAGCCATTAGTTGGTATGATGAGACCAAATGCGATCAAAATCAAATCTTCTATGCTAGATGAAAAACCAATTAAAAAACTTGATAAAAGAAGAAAAAGAGGCACAAACCTATAAGGCAAATCTTCTATTAATATAATTAGTGATTAATAAATTAAAAAGAAAAAATAGTTAAATATTAATAATTCACTAACACTAAAATATAGGTGGTATAAGATTTTTATAGGCAGCCTGGGGTTTAAAATAGAACTTCAAAATGTATTGACTTTTTTATAATTATTAACTTTTCTAAGGGTTTCAAAAATTTTAACTGTACCGTACATCCAATGTAATGTAAGCTTTGCCTTAATGACGAGGGGAGCAATTGTGTGAAGAAGCGTCTAATCGTGCTCCCCAACTTTATCCACCAAACATAAGAATCATCGAATAGGTCAACCTTGACTAAGCTGAAATTGAGTATCAAGTGTTCAGCTCAGAAGGATGGATAAATTTTTATTTTTTCCTCTATTTTTTTTTCTGTGTCATTTTATTTGGTTGTGAGAGCTTATTTCACCAAATACATTTTGAGGTAGGAAGTCTATCTCTTACGAATTGTTCCTGAAAATATCAATCTTTAGCTGACATTACCATTCGGATGTAGTTCTGTTACAAATTCGATAAATGTTGGTTGTTCGTATATTTCATTATAATTCTATAATTCAAAGTATTATTTCCTATTAATCCCGATGAATTTCATATTCGAAATTGCGATCGGATCTATACATTAAGAACAATCATCATTGTACGGTTATCATTTACTGTTGTGATGAGTTAAATGGTTGCCGTCATGATTAACTGTTGTGATTAGTTAAATCTTGCTGAATATTTCATTATTTGCAATTAGCAATTTTGCATCATTTGCTGTTATGATTAACTTGTTACTTCATAATCATTGCTTTAAGTCTGTTTAACTCGAATTAGTGACCTGACCTGAATTAGTAACTCAAACCGTATTTAAACTCAAATTAACAACCTGTACTTGAACCAAGCTGTGAACCTGAACCAGAATTGAACTCAACTGAAATAATTTTTCAAAGCGTTTGGGTTGAAATCTTAAACCTAAATGAATTGCAACCCCAACCAAAAACCGTAGAAACCCAACCAAAAACCATAATGCCCACCCCTGAATTTTACAATTATTTTCTTGGGTTAATATATTATTACTGTTTAACTTGGTTTTCGCTGTCGACTTAGATGACTTAAAAAAATAAAAAAAGCTGACTAAGACAAAAATGCGTCTGAGTCAACAGCAAAGACGAAAATGCTGATGACTCAGATGACTTGCTTGAAAATATTTTGTTTTCTGAGCTACATCAGAGACCCTGCTACTACTACTTTGAAGTCTCTTAATTTTGACATCCGATTCTGTCAACTCTTTAGACCGAAGAAACCCTTTTTCTTATTTTCATCCTTTTGAGTTTTGATTTCAAACACGATTTGATTCTGTTTTTTTTTGTGGTCGTTACTGCTGTTTTTCTTTACATTTTCGTTGCATCAAGAAACCGTTTTTCGTGTTTCAACTTTTTTGATCTTAACAACACACTTGGCGCATCTCTTTGTTTGTTTGTTGTTGTCTCTGTTCTGTTTGGTTCACTTCAAAATCCATGGCAGAAATCATCATTCCTTTCGTTCCAGAGGTTGTAAGATTCTTGGCTCCATTAAAAAAGCAACTTGGTTACTTGCCTAACTACAATGACAACATTAAGAAACTCAAGGAATCGATGGTAGACCTGAAGAATGAAAGTAGTAGCATTGAAAACAGAGTTAATGACGACAAATGCAAAGGAAAAAAGATTGAAGAGAAAGTTCAGAAGTGGCAGGAGAAGGTTGCCAACTTGCTGGAAAGTTCAACCAACATCCTTGAAAATGAAGCGACAGCAGATAACCTGCCATGTCTCAAGCGTTTGTTTACCCGTTATAAGCTTAGCAAGAAAGCAGCCAGAGAGGGGAAGGCCATTGGTAAATTTTTGGAAGCGGCTACGAGATTTCATGAAGTTTCCTACCGGCCTAATTACCGTTACCTCTGGCTTAAGATTAAGCGTGACAAAGATTATGTGGCCTTTGAATCAAGAATTCCTGCTTTGAAGGCCATACAAAATGCATTATATGATGATAAAATCAGCATCATTGGGGTGTATGGGATGCCTGGCGTTGGGAAGACCACACTAGTGGAGGAGGTGGCACGGCTAGCGGAGGAAGCTGAAGAGGACAAGCGCTTTGATCAGATGGTCTTTTCAGAGGTTTCCCGAACTCCAGATGTGAAAAAGATTCAAATGGAAATTGCAGAGCAAATAGGGCTGACACTAGACAAGGAAACTGAACACGCTAGAGCAAGTATGCTGTATGCACAATTGAAGAAGAGTAGGAAGATACTTGTAATTTTAGATAATGTGTGGACAGAGCTTCATTTGAAGGATGTTGGAATTCCTTTTGGAGATGAACACAAAGGATGCAAAGTATTGCTGACAACACGAGGTCGTGATTTACTTTCAAGAATGGGCTCTGAAGCTGACGTCCGGATGGACATTTTAAATGAAGAAGAAGCTTGGAGATTGTTTGAGGTGAAGCTAGGCAATGATGGTCTAATTCGTAGGATGAAATCTACAGCAACACAGATAGTCAAGCAATGTGGAGGTTTGCCGATTGCCTTAGAACCCATAGCAAAGGCTTTGAGAAATAAGACTGAGTCTGAATGTTGGAAGAATGCCCTGCACGAGCTCCGAATGCCTACGGAGAATAACTTTCATAGAGAGCTAGGGAAGGCATACACAGCTATCAAGCTGAGTTATGATGCCTTAAAAGGTGAGCAACTTAAGAAAATTTTTCAGCTCTGCAGTCTAATGCCCAAGTCATTTTTTGCTTCAGACTTGTTCAAATACTGCATAGGGTTGGGCATTTTTCGAGGAATCAACATGGAAGATGCACGAAACACATTATATACACTGGTGCATGAACTTAAAGACTCTTGTTTGTTGCTTGAGGGCTATAGCTGTAGAGAGTTTTCTATGCATGATGTTGTCCACGACGTTGCCATTTTAATTGCATGTGGTGAACAGAACGAATTTTTGGTTAGAAATGGTGATGTGTGGGAATGGCCGGATAAGGATGCACTGAAAAAATACTATGCAATCTCTTGGATAGATAGTAGTGGTGGTGAACTTCCTGAAGGTTTAGAATGTCCGCAACTTGAACTTTTACTTTTGTCTTCCAAGCATTCTTCTGTTGACGTCAATATTCCTCGGAGTTTTTTCACAGGGATGAGAGAGCTCAAGGTTGTAGATTTGACGAACATGCAGTTGTTTTCATTGCCATCTTCAATTGATCTCCTGTTAAACCTTCGAACACTATGTCTGGATCATGGCACGCTGGGAGACATAACTATTATCGGTGAGTTGAAAAATCTGGAAATCCTTAGCTTAATCGGATCTGATATTGTGGAATTCCCTGAAGAACTAGGTAAATTGACTAAGCTAAGGTTGTTAGATTTGACTAATTGTTTCCACCTAAAAGTTATTGCAGCCAATCTCATAGCAAGCTTTACTCGATTGGAAGAGCTGTATATGTCTAATTGCTTTGTTGAATGGAAGGTTGAGGATGAAGGATCCAGTAGTAAAAGAAGTAAAGCTAGCCTTGATGAGTTGATGCCTCTGCCTAGGCTGACAACTTTGGAAATAGCTGTTGAAAATGATAATGCTTTACCGGAAGGGTTTTTTGTCAGGGAGCTGGAAAGGTTCAAAATATTAATAGGAGATAGATCGTTCGAGCCTCCTGTGATTCTCAGTAAAGATTGGTTTAGAATTAGTCGGTCACACTTTTTGATCCTTGATCATCAGTCTTTAAGAATGTTGAAATTGAAGCTTAATTGTAAGACTATTTGCTCGAGGAAATTGCAGGGCATCAGAAAAGTTGAATACTTGTGTTTGGACAAGTTCCAAGGTGTCAAGAATATTCTTTTTGAATTGGACACTCAGGGATTTTCACAGCTAAAGCATCTTCTTGTACAAAATAATCCTGATCTCTTGTTTATTGTTGACTCAAGGGAGATAGTGGATTGTGATGCCTTTCCTCTTTTGGAGTTGCTTTCTCTTCAGAATTTGATTAACTTGAAGAGGATATGTGTTGATCGACTTAGCACAGAGTCTTTCGCTGAACTTAGAACCATAAAAGTGGAAAATTGTGATGAGTTGAGTAATATCTTTGTGCTCTCTACTACTAAGTGCCTTCCAAGTCTTCAGAGGATTGCAGTTATTAAATGCAACAAGATGAAAGAGATTTTTGCAATTGGTGGAGAAGAACCTGATGTAGCTGACAACAGTAATGCAAATGAGAAGATAGAGTTTGCTCAAATAAGGTATTTGAGTCTGGGAAATCTTCCAGAACTTAAAAGCTTTTTCTGTGAACTGAGGGGACCTTCCATGTCACCAAATCGACGAGAGACGCAAGAGGGATTAACAGCTAGTACAGGGGACAGCGAAATCATTGTTGAAGACATGCCTGATACTTGGACATCACTTTTTAATGAGAAGGTAAGCTATATTAATTTCTGGTTCTCTAGCATTTTATTCTATCATGCATTCTCATTTTGTTGGCATATAAGTAGAAAATAAATCCTCCATAAAAAAGATGGAAAAACGTAAAAGGACAACACACTTACTAAGATCTTTACATAATATGAATTAGATTAGGCACTCAAGTGGAAGTTGATTTTGACCTGCATTTGCAATTGATGAAGAAAATTGTTGAGATGCTGCTTCTCATATGATGTTGGAATATCTGACAAGAACTTTATCTGAAGGTTGTTTTGCCCAACTTAGAGGCTTTGGAGCTGTGTGAAATTAATGTCAAAAGTATTTGGGACAATCAAACTCCTTGTTGCTTTCAATGTCTAACACGATTGATAGTGTGGGGCTGTCAGAAATTAAAATTCGTGTTTTATGCTTCTATGATCAAAAGCTTGGATCAACTCCAGCACCTGGAGATACGCAACTGTGCAGGTTTGGAGGTGATTATTTCTGAGGAAGGGCCAGGTCAAGAGACCCCTTGTTTTGCATTTCGGCGGGTGACAAATATTAGCCTCTGCCATCTACCTGAACTTACATGTTTATACCCTGGGTTGCATACTTCGGAATGGCCAGAGCTAAAAAAGTTGGAGGTGTTTTCCTGCGACAAATTAAACACTTTCGCTTCAGAATCATTTAGTTTCCATAGTAATGAGAACAATCAACTTCATGTCCCAAAGCAACCATTCTTCTCCTTCGAAAAGGTATGATACCATTTTTTAAACTTTTATGATCAGTTGAGTCCTTGTGCTTTAAAAAAAAAATTCGCAAACCAAAATTTTAGAAATGACTCGCTTAAGTACTCCCTGTAAACAAGTTTTGTACTTAGATCCTTGACCATTTTTAATTTGTTAATAGATACCTGGAATTAACATTCTTGTCCCCGAGTGTCTTTGTTGCATATTTTGCATCTACATTTGCTTTCAATTATTACAAAAATCAATAATGGATGAATTCAATACTTTTATTTAGAATCAACAAATGAATCTCTACTTTGAAATATTACAATGTTCAACTTTAGTAATGTATCCTTTACCTGTTTTTCATGCATTCTTATTGTTTCTTTTTAAAACCAATATCTTTTTTGCCGAATAGACTCTCTTGTTATGAATGGATCAGACTCAATATATACGTTGATGATATATTATGAAATCAATTTATATGATTGGCTTACTCAAAATTGTTTGAGAGAAGTGATGAATTTAACTTAAGCTTTTATTTTGTTGATGTTGATCAGATCTTCCCCAATTTGGAGGAACTGGGGTTAAGTGTAAAGGACATCATGATGCTTTTGCAGGGTGATTTCCCACAAGATCGCCTCTTTGGCAGTCTTAAAGATATGGAGGTCAGGGATGATGACTCAGCTAGTGTTCCAAATGGTTTGCTTGAGAAATTTCACAGGCTGGAAAATCTCAACCTGTCTTTTTGTGCATACAAAGAGCTATTCTCAAATGGAGGACAAGTACACTTGATAAAGAAGTTAGAGCTGATCTGTCTTAATGATCTTGAGTACTTGTGGATACCAAACTCCAACATGGGGGATTCCATTCTTCAAAATCTTGAAATTCTAAAAGTACAACTTTGTCAAAACCTTATTAGTCTAATTGACATTTTGCCATTCTCAAAATCTGATTAGTCTAATCTCACCGAACTGCTGCAACTGCAGGTAGACAGTTGCCAGAAGTTGATGAACTTAGTAACACCCTCCGGAGCAAAAAGTCTAGTGCAACTTGAAAGTTTGACGATATATGGATGCAGTGCAATGACACAAGTGGTAATAAGTGAGGGAGATGCAGCAGCAGCAAAGGAAGAGATAGTTTTCATCAAATTGAAGTCGTTGGATCTGCATCATTTAGATAGTCTCACAAGCTTTAGCTCTGGCAATTACACCTTCAGATTCCCATCTTTGGAATATCTATGTGTGATTGGCTGTCCCAAGATGAAGATTTTCACTGCAGGAGACTTAAGAACACTGACAGAAAGTGTTTGCTATGGTTATGGGCACGGTGAATGGCGCTCCGATAGTAACATTAACAAGATCATACATCAATTACATGAAGAAAAGGTACAGATCACTCACTAACCTGTCTTCCATGGAAATATCAAAGTTTTTCAATTAAAATGTGTTTGTCAAATTCCATGGTGCAATTTTGATACCCCTGTTTCTTTCTTTTTATTTAGCTTAACAAAAAAGGTGTAAAAGGCGTTTATGTCCCCCCTTTTGTTGCCCTTTGGGCTCATTATCATTACACAGTTTATATAATCAACGTTCCATTTCCTCCTTATTCTGTGCTTTGAGCTCTTATATACTTTTTTCAGCTTTTGGAGAAGCCATCTATGTCAGAAGTCTTGTATTCATGAATTTGAAGAGTTAATAAAGTTCCAGGTAATTAGTTTTCCTTTCATTTCTTTGATCTCATTGCTTGTTTCAAAAAATGCATAGATAGTTCTATCAATAATTGCAGAATGAGTTTCATGTTTTGCTCTGGAATTTATGCGGAATTTTGAATCAGTGGAGGTTTCTTGTTCTTATGATTACCCTATTGAGTTTCTCACCTTTTTGTTCGACAATTGGAGGTTTTAGTTTGAGAAAATTAAAGCCTGAGTTTCTAAATTTTTTGAATGTTTGAAAAGATTGCATAACATCACAAAAATCATGCTTTGACAAAAGGTCCGGTGTTGCATCCCTAAGTGGCCCTTTTGCACTGATATACAAGGCCTTGAATAGTTAATAATAACTATAGGAATTTTTTTTTCTTTTATTGCTGTTAGTATTGGTCCTTTGCATCAATAGCGGCTCAACTTCTAGGTAATTTAGGCGATTGCCTAAAGCTCGGTTTACATGAAGATCCCATGAAAAGATTATTTTGTGTATAAAAAAGAAAAGTAAATTTAAAAGTCATTATTATTCATTTATTTTATTATTATTTTGTAATTATCTTTTCCTAAATAAATTATCAAATTTATTTAATATAGTTTATTTAGTAGTTTATTTAATATAGTTTTTAGTAGTTTTAATTCCGATAAAACTGATAAATTAATAGTTTAAATCCTACAAATTCTCTATTTCATTGTTAGAATTAATATGTTATAGTTAAAAAGTTTTATATTCATTTTAAACCTCTATAAAAATCCCACATTTTATTACTTATCCATTAGATTTTTCCTCCAACAATCAAGATACGATATGTTCTTAGTGTTTGAGAGAAAGAAAGAGAGAGACGGAAAAAAATCCTGCTTCCTCTACTTTCCACTCAAGAAGAAAAAGGAAAAATCTAATAGTTTTCTCTATTCTCTATGGATATTGGTCATTACTCAAATCTTCAAACAATTAAAATAAAGATAAAGTTAATTTCTGATTTCATCCCAAATTCCATATTTTATCTTTTTATTATTCTCTTAATTAGTTATGTTATTTATTTGTTCTTATGTCTTTTTAATATATTCTTTTATTCATCTACTATTTTGTGTGTGTGTTGTTTTATCTATTTTGAAATAAAACTATATCGAAAAACTTTAGAAAATAGAAGAATAGAAAAATCAGTTTAATCTAGAAAAGTAGTAAAAAAGATGTAATTTAAATTAAAAAAATAATAAGTGAAAATATTATAACTGAATAAAAATTTCATGGATTAGCAATAGTAGAATAGAATTTTATTTAATAATTTTACATTTTAGAGTGTTTAAAGAATTGACTTTCAATAAATAATATATATATTCCTAAATTTTAAGAAGAACTAATTAAAATCATTTGCATAAGGCGTCAAATAAGGTTGAGTCGGCCCTGCTTTGCATTGATGTAAAAGGGCGAGTTCACAATATACGGAGGTCTACACCTGAGCATTTAATTCTCTTCTCTGTAGTTCCTGCTGAAGTTCTCTACTTTATGAATGCAGAATGTTCAGATACTGATGAAGATTCAAGTCACTTCTTATGTGCATCATCTGGAATAATATTTCTATGTTCGTGTTTGGTTCTTGCGATTTACTTCATTGTGTCGCTACAACTTGGATCATCTCAAGTTTAAAGGAAACCTATAAATATGTCTTTTTCCTAAAATAAAGATGAGTAAATTCATCTTCTGCCTGTGCTGCTTGCCTGTATTTTCACATTTTATTATAAAATAAGTATACCTCAATGAGAGGACTTGTATTGTATATGTAATGAATTTATGGTGTATTTTGGACTTGTTTCTTCTAAATCTTGAAATTCTATCTGTATATGAAGTGTTGTGCTATCCTCTTTTGTCTTTTCAAAATCTCTTTCTGAAACTATGCAACTCATGGGTACCAGCAAAGTTGTTAATTACAAATTTCATATTTAATCTAATAATCCCAATCCATAAAGTTCGAGTCTCTTGACATGACTTCAAGCATTAAGTCACTTGATGGAATTTTGGTTTTTAATAGATCGCACTATATGGGTCGGTTACCGAGCGGATATGTATAGAATTGTCATCCCTGCTCAACAGGCCACAATGCAAAATTTATAAACATAAGTGGGTTGTAACATAAAATCAATAAACTTTATTAGACCGTAACATAAACTCAAAAAACGTACGGTACCAGTAGTAATCAACCTCCATTTTTTCTTAAAATTATGATTTTATAGTCTCCAAGATATATAGTATAAGTGAATTTCTCATATCTCGAGGTTTAATAACCAATCAACACATATTTTAGTAAAATTTATTTTACAGTGTTTAAATTCATTTTAGGTATGGAAGATTATCCATCCCATTTAATTTGTACTTTGGAAGGCTTTATAATCACTTAATAATTTCTTTTTTTTAAAAAAAAAAAAATCTCTATTGTATAATCTTTAATATAAGTCTTAACTAAGTGCTTGTTTAAAATTGCTTTTAGAAGTCTCAAAAGTGATTTTGAAAAGTTAAAAACTAATTTTAGTATTTGGTAAATTTTTTAGAAATCACTTTGACCAAAATTTTCCCATCTTACAATAAAATTTGAAAAGCATGGAAGGAATTGCTTTTTAAAATCTAATTTTGAGAATCACTTTATACTTAATATAATATAAAAATCTAAAATTATCCCTACTAACTAGAAAAATAAAACCATTAACTTTAAAAAGATTATTATTATTTCAATTATATCGAGATAACGAAATAAAAAATAAAATTAATAATATAAAATATTTATTATAGTTATCAATTATTATATGTACTCATTAAAAAATATTTTACATACATATTTATAAATATCTAAATGAATTTTATTTAACATTATGTCCAATTTAGTTATGTATATTCTTACAATAATTTAATAACAAGATTTACCAAACACATACGACTGTCACTTTTGAAAATAAACTTTACTAAACGTTTAATTAGTTTTTTTTTTACAATTAATTATTTTTATAGTACAACTAACAATAATTATTTTAAAATTTACAGTGTTATCAAACTATTCCCAAAACCTTTTGTTCGTTCTACTAGTTTGCACTTGAAACTTTTAATTTTGAGCAACTTTAATTAATAACTGCGCCATCTAAGCACCATTCGAATTGAGTAGGTATATAATTAGTAAGTGTCATTGAGTTCTGTGCATTTGAGTGAAGAGAACTGATATGGTGGACAACACCATCGCTCACCACAACTCACATGTTCAGTTTTATTGAGAAAATTGTGCAGAATTTAGTTTTATCGGGAAAAGTGTGAAGTGATAACCAGTGCTTTCTAATGATCAAATTAAAATCCTTTAAATGAAAGCTATTTGTATAGAAAGACCTATTCGGTGATCATCCTCTCTCTCCATGGTTGGGGTTTAGCTGTTGATAGCAACAACAATGATCTTCATACTGTTCAACCTCTTAGATAATGACAAATAATTAGTATTGTCGCTCTTTTGCATGTCCTCTTGATTTCACCAACCCGACCATTATGGTCTTGATGTAATGGCTTGGCTGTGCCCTCCAAAATTGAGGGCACCAGTTTGAATTTTCAAAGACTTAAAAAGTAGTTTCTCTTGAAAAATTTTGGATAGATAAATACATGTCTTTCTCGAAATATTAATGGGAGTAATATATTTTTCCAAGTATGAAGGTAGATGTCTCAGCTCCATTAGGTGCAAATTTCTGAACTATATTTAATAGACTTCTAAGTTATATTGTAAGTTCAAATTCTCAGTAGACCCATTTGTAATATTTGTATATCATAACAAATTCAAAAGAAAAAAAAATTCAACTCAAGACATTTTCATGCAACTAGATGTATCGTAATCACTTTTAAGAGATGTTTTCTAGACGTGTTTTGAGTTAAGAATTATCACATAATCATATCTTTCATGACTAATATGGATGAATTAATTGGATATTTGTCCCATATTAAGTGAGGGTAGAAATCTACCTAATGTTATAATAAATCTAATATAGTCTAGATGGATTTCAAATTATTAACAATTTTTTTATAATATACATATCAGTGTTCTAGGACAAAAACAAATTACCACAATCCCAAATACACATTTAAATGTGTTAATATCCACTTGAACTTTTTTAAAAAATAAAATTTATCTGCCAATCATATCAAGAACTATTAAAAGTGCAAGTATCCAGTACGAGTTTCTAATAATATTTCAAAATCATCTTAAATTTTACTTTTATATAAACTACTAATAACTCCTTTAGCTACAAGAATATAAGTTAAAGATACTTTTTTTTTTTTTCTCTTAGATTCATTTAAGAATGTAAAAGAATATTTTACAAGACTTCAAGAAGAAAATAGTTTTTGATCTTAAACTATTTAATAATGGCTAATAGAGTTAATGAAAAAGTAGTTGGTTGATATGTAAAGCTAAATCTTGATGTGGTTTTGAGATTGTGTTAGAAACTCGTGATAGCTATTAGCACTTTCAATATTTTTAAGTGGTTGGAGGGTAATATCTTTATAAGGAAACCAAAAAAATAAAAATAAAATTACAAATTAGGGTGGAGATATTTGCACCACATTATTTTTGTAGGCATGTAATTTTATGCTTTATAATCTAATATGTTTTATGTAAAAATTTAATAATTTTCAATTTCCCACATGTCATGAGTACATTTTGTTAGTTTAGTTGAATATTAATAATCACACTAATAAAGTAGTATTTATATATAAATCATCTAAAAATAATAAATTTTGTATAAAAAAATCATTAAAGTTATAATAAATTTTTTGATAATTTCTTACTTTTACACATTTTTGTGAGTACTGTAACTTACAGCCGGCTGTAAGTTAGTGTTTGCCCACTGATATTTGTATGCCAAATTGTGAGACTCCACTTCTGTTATACCTTCAAGTACAGGAGACTGCCAGCTAGTAATTAATGAAAATGAGTTGGACAGATGCTTCCAGAACTTTCCGGGGCTCTTCAATGACTCCAAAATATTTGTGTACTGACCAGCCCCTTGCCACGAGGCCTTTAGGAAGTGGAATACATTCAGCAGTACGCGGTAACCGCAAAGCCTTAGTTTGTTACACATAAATTGTGTTCAGGAATGCCCAAAAATTAACAATTCTAGCAACTTAAGTTGGGAATAGCAATTAATTTTTTTCCCTCAATGTCAAATTGAACAAGTCAGAGCTAAATCTCACAGCTCATTTGTTTTTCAACTGAAACCCCAAGCAAGGGTTTCTCCCCAGACTTTAGTACTCGAGACTTCAATTTAATCTAAGCAACTCATCAGACACTTGACAGACAATTACCTGTACAAGCATTTATAAACATGGAGGAAGTTCAACAGGCATTCTCGCATAGAAGTGCCAACCAAACCTTAGGCCCTTAAATTATAAACAGCTATGCCATTATATTCCACAATAATCATACAATTATCCAATATTCACAGCTTTAAGCATAGGAAGAAAAGAACAAAAAATGAGTATCGATAGAAAATCAATACAGGATTGCGAAAATATGATATCAAGGACGTAACAGCTGCAAAAACAGGAACTGGTGTTGTTGTAGGTGACAGCACAGCTTGGTGAAAGACAGAAGGGATGGAAGATATTTCCTGTAAGTAAAATTGAGAGTTATAAATTTCATAGATATAATTAGGGTGGAACTAGACAGAATATACCACATATGCATAGAATCAGTGAATAAATATTTGAAAGCAATAAGAAGTGATATGAACTTGAAGGAAAGAAACAAAACAATTGAACTTAAGAGATACAGAGGCCGTCTGTTAGCTTGCGCAGGGATTACTCAAACTTGTGACATAAGATAACAGTAATAAAAACTTGAAAGACAGGCAGATAACAAAGACACAATAGTACCTCTATTTACCAGCATACCAATAACATGATGTGTTACTTCATCATTTACTATGTAGCAAGCCCCTAGTATTACAATCGTAGGAAAATTCAAAGCTTACCTTTGAAAATTTTGAAAGCATGGTATACAAAATATCCAAAGCAGAACCTATAGCAAGTTCCAGCCCTTCAATCTCCATCAGTTCGAAAGTGCGGATGACATAAAGTTTCTGTTAACATTGTGATCCTGTTAGTAGGAAAAGCAGCATTGACTCCGAGATGGAGACATCCATCGGAATCAGGAGGAAAATATGAAAGAATCACAGAGTAGCGTACCCCGAATGACCTCACCCAACTTCCCGGGGACCAAGGTTGAAATAATGCATGTTTTGATCACTTGAAGTACCTAAAACAATAAACATGAAAAAAAATTTCACCTTTGCAGCACTTATTTCCAACGAAAATATTCCAGCATTCGTTTGAGCAGAATCAGAAAATTAGAAGAGATAAAGCAGAATATGAGGTCAGAAGGAAGACAATATGCAGGAATTTCAAACAAAAGCCATGCTTTTGACAAGCAATTATGAAACAAATGCCATGCAAGACAATTATAGATCGTTAAACATTTGAAAAAAAAAAGGAAAAAATGGCAATTAAGCAGAGTTAGATGAGTGTTGCTCTTTTTGGTTTTTCTTGCGGTATTGATTTTCTTTTTGTGGCTACTTGGTCTACCCTCTTGTGTGTCTGTTTCTTGTGAATAATTTGTTGCTTCTTATTAAAATAAAAACAACACCCCAAAAAACCAAAAACGAAAAAAAAAGGAGGAAAAAAAAGGAAGAAGAAGTGTAATATCCTTGAAGTTAATTCTGACTGATACCCAAAGGGTCCTCAACTCTGACAGACACAAAAACGTCAATAAAATATAATGATAAATTCAGGAGGCATGGTTGCATTTATTTGTCAATATGAGAGGGATTTGTTCACTGAAACTCTTTAACTTCTAAAAGAGTCAATTAATTTTTATTATGCTTTCACTTGCACCATCATGCAATTTACAACTCATTCTAGTCACATGTTACAATGGTGGACAAATCTAAAGTAGAAACCAAGGGACAATAAATTCAAATATCATCAATAAAAAGAACACAGACTTAGGACTTTTAAACTCAGGATTTCATTATGCCCAGAAGCATCAACTGAATATCAATATCATTGTTAAGTTAGCATTGAAAAAAAAATCATCAATAAAAGAAACAAAGATTTGAGCTTTTGAACTGATCATACCATCCCATCCAGAAGCGTTAACCAAATAACAATATTATCTTTCAACAATTAACAAAAACATAACATTTTATGATTTAATTAATATATTGGGAGATTCCAACGCAAGCAAGCTAAGGCTGATAGGTAGACACCTATTTCTTTTTCAAGCATTTAAATCATTTAGCAATGCCCATAAAGAAGTTCAATTTCTCTGCTCTTTCAAAATTATTTACGGATGTTTACGAAATAAAGTTCTGTCGTTCTCCTTGTTTGAAATTTGTTGATATGATGTAGCTTAGTTAAGTCTCTGGTTATTATCTGGCCTAGTAAAACCGTCATTCCCAATCCAGATCATGGCTCTAGAGTGATCAATCTAATTACACTCAAACCTTCAACATGTTTGCATAAACTGAAGTGGCAAGTAAATGAGAGTTGAACCCAGAAGTGGCTCTAGCATTAAGCAGCTTGAGAATTTCAACAATACACAAAATACCTCATTAGGCAAGCCTCCTTTTACCATAACAAACTCTTGAGTTTTTGGCTTAATTATAAGAAAATAAACTTCCCTGCTTCCAGAAACAGGAAAATACCTTCCCTAGAGCTTCCAAAATAGACATAAACCTCCTACAAACTATATCATGGACATTTCCTGGAGTTTGATTAAATCGATTAGAAACTTACCCTACAGGGAAGGTACTGCCTATCTTCCAAATCAAAGTCTCCTGGTAATGTAACAGCTGACTAAAACAATAACACACCTTTAATGTTATTTTCCAACGAACATGCTTCACCTTGTATTTCCAATACTCATGGTTTACTAGAAGATACTGGAGGGAGAAAACAACTAAAGAAAGGACTAAATCATTCTCTACTCCTGTCTCCAGAAGCTGCCTGGTAAAGTCCAGCACTGCAAGGCATAATTTGCATATCAGAATACAGAATTCATAATACAAGCATCAATGCATGATCAAGTCAGATGGACAAGCATACTCAAGAGAAAACAAAAAGCATAAATAAACCTAATGTGTATAAATGCTTCAATGAAAAGAATGATAATAATAAAATGAGGTCAAAATAGAAATTACCATATAATATACATACATACATACATATGTATACCCCATATATATATATAGCTAAATTGGTTTTACTAGTGGGACGTCTTGATAGAAATTTTTGTCAGGACCTTCAATCTCAACCGTTGGATTTGTCCAACACTTGAGATTTAATTAAAAGTTTCTCTTTCTTCTGAAATTCATCTACATCCTCATCGTGATCTATAAAACACAAAAGATTGTGCTGGCAGAAGATGAGGAGTACCTCATATAGTCAAAGGGCAACCACAGTCATTCTGCTCACAATCAATCAAAAGCATCTTTGCTAGTTTTCCAGGAAGCAACCACCCACCGGAAAGCACAAGGTGAGATAAGGAATTTAAAAAGCAAGAATCTGACTCAAACAACAAAACAATCTCAATTAGAGAAACAGGCCATTTATGTACACAAGATAGTACCAATTACCACAAAAAGAATGGCCCTAGGGGCCTAACTGAGTGGTTTTCAAGTAGCTTTATTTAGCTGGCCACCCAATTTCAAATCCTGGGGGAGATAGGGGTTAAAATGTTGATCTGGGCTTTGTCCACCGTCTACCTTTTAAAAGATATGATTTAAAAAACTACCATGAACAGAACAGAAGCCAAAAATGAGAATCAAAATCTCCCTCTTGTTTTTTTTTTTTTTTTGGTTTTCTTGATAGGAAACAGTTTAACTTTTACTACTTTAACTAATAAAAAGATCCAGAATAGTGAGATGAGCTTATGTCTCTTCAGGACAATCTTTATCATCCAGCCTGATATTGTATAAAAAAGCATCCAACCTAAATGAAGAAGAATCCTAAAACTATTTAGAAGCAGACACTAATAAAGATGAACTTCGTCTCACAGAAAACCATTATCCTTTCCATAGAATCCTCAAAGATTATTTTGCTCATTTCCATTAAAATCACCCGAAAGATTAACAACTCTGAATATCTTCAAGAAAACCTTAGCTTTTAGCCTTACACCATCCGCACAAAATTCCACTATGAATAGGATTACACAATGTTCCATAACAACCTATATCAGCTTTGCCATCTTTAGATGGTATCACAATTTCAAAATTATACAGCGGTGAAGATAAAGGTACCCGATGTTCTCCCAGTCATTTTTGCACAACACATGAGATAAAAAGAGAACTTCATCCATAAAAGCTTAACTGCTCTCACAAAACAAAGGACTTAAACTTTAATAATTTCCAGCTACATGGAATTGACTGCAGGAATCCTCATAACACAAGACTGTCAAATATCATACAAGAAATGCATGTAACAAATTCAATAGAATGGCAATAAGACTTTGCAGATACAAACTGTACATCCTCAATTTTGCCCCATAGCTTCCAAAGTCATTAATGATACAACCATCTGATGTTATTACATAAAAATTTACTTCAAAAGATCCAGTTAAGTATCAACCATGAAATTGGTAAAAGAAAAAGGATATTATAACAATATGGCACAAGATTCACAACTATGCAGCAGCAGCAGTTGCTGCCTGTGCTGCACAGGCTGCTGCTGCCTAGACTGCAGAGGCATGCAGCAGCAACAGTTGCTGTTTGTGCTGCCAATGCTGCACAGGCATGCAGCAGCAACAGTTGCTGCATAAGCAGCCAGCAGCAACTTATGCTGTCTGTGCAGCAGCAACAGCTGCTGCATATGCAGCCACATCTTTGCAATTCCAACAGCTGCTTATGCAACAGCCGTAACAGCAGCAGCACCTCGAACGCCAGCAAATAAACCACCAATTCCAACCAATAAAATTATGAAGCCACATCTTTGCAATACACTCGAAATTTAGAGATAGAAAAATCGATATAATTTTTTTCATAGTCTACAAACCATTGATGTTGAGTTTAACAATATTCAAAAGTTAGGCCAAACCAAAACTAACAAACAAAATTAACAGTAACCATCACTAGTCTTAACCAACAGCAACTAGGGGGCTGGTAGATGTGGGAAAGGAAACCTTAGAGCTTCGAAGAGCTGCCGCTGAGCATCAAGGATGGCTTGCTGGCCTTTGACAAGCTGCTGGTGGTGGTCAGAAATGAGCTGCTGCTCCTCAACAAGTCGTCACTGCTCGTCCAGTATATGCTGCTGAAATTGGGCTTGCTGTTCGGACAACGTGCGAACCTCTCCCAACAGCAGTTGAACCTGATCATCATTAGGTGCTGGAGCATGTTCCTCTGGAGCGGAAGGGGGAGGTTGAGGTCGTTGAAAGGTACGGCAATCCGGCAGTTGATCCACAGGCACAACATCATTGAGCATTCGTCGATCTGAAGGAGCAATGAGGGTGTACCTGTTTTTTATCAAACTATCCTTAACCCATTCTCCATTCTTGCAATCAAACCCTAAACTGAGAATAAGCTCATCCCCCAATTTCTTCGAGGTGTCAAATGTGGGCTCATCAATTGGAAGTCAAAAATGTGTAAGGATTCGAGTAATAAATCCACCAAAGGCAAAAGACCAATTATTGATGGCAGGAATGCTAAGCATGTGCCTAAGGATGACATAACCAAAATTTACTTTGCGACCCCGTAAAATACAATCTAATAATGCCACATCCAGACGCGTCACATGGTGAGCATGCCCGCCCCTAGGAGTGACCACATGCTGGAGTATGCTGTGCAGAATTCGAACTTGCAAACACAAATACTGGGCAGGAAATTGAAGATTGCATACATCATCAAATAAATCAGAACGCCTACAGATGTTCCTAACAGCATTAACATGGGCATATCTCTTGAATTTTAGTTCCTTCCTAGTTGAGTATAATTCCAACCCTTCATCTTTTGTTTCTAAGATTGAATTTAGGACAACAACATCAAATTCAATTGGAATGTCAGCAACACTTGTGATCACTCAATTTTGTTTTTCAGCGGAAGCATCCATGCTCGAGTAAAAGACCTTTATAAGATTAGGGTACGCATTCTCCGCAATATTCAAGGCATTAGACCATCCCACACCATCAAGCAATTCCCTAAGCTTTTTATTGCAAATAGAAAGGCTATCCATACAATCCATATTGACAAAGTAAGAGGATAATACCGGGCGGCCCATGAATCGGTCGTAGAACGGTTTGCCATTGGAGTAGTTGGAAAGTGGGTTGAATTGAAGTCAGGGATGTCGTCAGGGCTGTCGGCGGGGCATTGCCGTTTCTTCTTACCCACATGCTTTCCTTGTTTCCGCCGTGAAGTTTCACCACTTGCTATGGAAACCAAAGCCTTAATTTGAATAACAACTATTGTGTTTTAGGTCAAGACTAATCGATGAAATAGCACGCAAACGGGTTTAAAATCAATTTGGGCGAGTAATTTCAGCAATAAGAAGTGAACAAGGACTCAATTTTAAACAAACAACCTCGGCTGAACCTAGGGTTTTCAATTGGGTTCTTTGGTGAAATAGGGTGAAAGAGTAATTAGTTAATGGAATTTAGATGTGTAAATAAAGGAAAATGATGAGCACTTGTATATTTTCTCGTTAATGGCTGAAGAAGTCGTGAATTTGGAAGGCCACCGAGAGAGGTAGTCGCGTGATGAACTTCGAGTGAGGGAGACGGTAGCCATTTTTTTAAGGGAAATGATATGCAATATACCTTTAATGACACTTTTTAAATGAATCACCCTTATATTATAAGGGTGCCTTTGGATTGAAGTGACGTAGCTTTTAAGAGCATCACTAACAAATTTTTTAAATAAGATTTTATTACTTATTTAAAGAGTCACGTTAATATTTAAAATTTTAAAAAATATTTTAATTGAAATTATTTAAATAAGAATTAATTTTCTCTCTTTAAATTTAGAGAATTAATTTTTCCCTCTTTAATTTATATTTTATTATTTTTCATTTAAGAAAGAGAGAGAATTGCTTTAATTGCTATTGATTTTTCTTTTAAAAAATTAATTATATGATTAAAATAATATTAACTTATTTCTATTTGAAGAGTCTTTTGGAGAATATCATATTTTTTCACCCTTCTATTTGCCACATAGATAAGTAAATAGGTATTTGAAAAGTAAAATTTATAGAGGCTTTTGGAGATGCTCTAAGCTACAGCTGTTGTGAAAAAAAAGTTGTAATTATGAAATAAAAATTAATAATATATAGTAAATATAAATTTTAAATAATAATTTTGATAAAATTATTAAAGATATAATAAATTTTATATTATACAAGTAAAAAATCATATCAACATAGCTTAAAAGCTACAGCAGTTAGTGTTTACCAAACACTTTAATGCTGTACCTTTTAAACTACAGCTGCCCAATCTCAATCCCAAACGCACCCTAAGTTGTCAAAATACTTCTGTCGTTCAAAATACTTCTGCCGTCTACTATTCCGTTAACGAATAATTTTTAGAGATCCCCCCTAAGATTTTCCATATTAACGAGAAAATGTATCCACATAATTACAACCACCTCCCCTTTCATTAGTATTCGGTTAGTTTGACTGTTAGTTGACTATTGAAATTACTAAATTACCCTTCCCGCCAAAATTATAAGTTATAAAACAAGACTTTGAGAACCGATAGGTAATAAATTTAACACTAGAATTAAAAAAGCTAAAAAAGATCAAATTACTCATCTATGTGATTTCATTTACATTGTTTATTATTTAAAAAAATAAAATAAATTAAAGCTGCCATTATTACCGTTGTAAGTAAACAGTAATATTTTGAGTAGCAGCAGCAACTATAAAAGGCCTGGGCAAGTTAGCAAATGACCATAGCAGAATTTCATCTTCATCTTCATCTTCTTCTTACGATTTTAAGTCATCATCCATTCAACTCTTGAACAGAAGCACTCATCATCATCATCATCATCATCATTCATCAACTCATCAAGGGAAGCATTCAGTTCATGACAATAGAAGCATTCATCATCAGCATCATTAGAATCATTCATTTAGTTCATTGACAAAAGCATTTATTTATCAATATAAGCATTCATCCAACTCACCAACAGAAGCATTCAACATAATCAAGATCAAACACTATCTCAACCACATGGATTCTGAAAGCTCAAACACATCCAACCGATCAAATACGCAACCAATTTATGAGCCAGCTTGGAGGAACTTTGTTAATGGGAGGCTGATTAAGTTTTCAAATTGAATCTGTAGATGTCGTATGAGAGCCAAGGTGATGATATCCGAATCGGATGAGAATCCTCACAAGCTTTATTATATATGCCCGAACAGAACAACATGCGTATACTTCAAATGGTGGGTCCAGCAAGGGATGATTTCAACAATGGAGCTGTGTTTGAGGGGAATTTAAGTGCTATTGTGGATTATGATACCCTAAATGCTATTGAATCAAATGTGAAAGAAGTGAAGACTATTATGAAGAAGCTGCAAAGGTCAGGATTTGGTGAAGCTGTTGTAAAGATGATGATGTACTTGAACTTAGTTATGTTTGTGTTGAATTTAATTATGCTTAAGAACTAATATGATGATGTACTTGATCTTAGTTATGTTTGTGCTGAATTTAATTATGCTTAAGAACTAAGATGATGATGTACTTGAACTTAGTTATGTTTGTGCTGAATTTAATTATGCTTAAGAACTAATATGCCTAAGCTATCCTATGTTTGCATAATGCAATGAAGTGTAAAATATAGTGGTTTTTCTATGTAATGTATTAATTGATAAAAAAGATAATGCATGTGACAATAATATGTTATACAAACTGATAGTATTTAGCATAGTAAGTGAATAGCACAAAAAATCAATCCTTAAATAGAATTACAACCAGTAAATCCCTGAGCAAAAGTATAATAATAGTTTCAAGCACATAACAAGCTTTTGTTAAAACTAACACTATCAAGCACACACAACAACTCCCATCACACAGGACAACCAGTAAATCCCTGAGCAAAAGTAAAAATGCAATACAAATTCATTCTCAAACTGACAGTATCAACCACAATAAACACATACAGCAGGTCTCACTTTGTAATATCAAGCACAAACAAAGCAAATTCTATTGTTTCGAGTGATAGTCTTAAGCACAACAAACACACAGAGTAAGAAACCACAGCATTAACTAAGTAATGAAACTACATAAACAAAAATCAATAAAGAACTAAGTAATAAAACTACATAAACATTACTTGTGACTATAAATTATAAATTCATATGCATTCAGCAACAATAAAGTGTCACATGTCATTAACGACTGAATTCCTATCAGCCAATACAAATACCAGCAGTCAGTATTTAAACTTGTAGTGGCAAGTCATCTATTACAGTAATAACTTGACAGGAACAAAACAGAGAAAGCATACATAGCGTCATCAACAGTTGTGTTATGTACCGCACAACAACAAAATGTACAAAAACTCAAACCTATATCACCGCTGAGTGACAAAAAGATGATACGACAACTTCTTCGTATCAATGCTTACAGTTGAAGATGATGTATCATCTAATCCCTCAAAAAATTTTGTTAGAAGGGATTAACTTGGCTCCTGATATCTTCACTTCATAATTACAAAATGGTGTTTCTAATGCTGCTGGATGTTTTAACTTGGCAGTGCTCATTCTTGAGTAAGTTGTCCTTAATAATCCAAAAAAAAAAATTAATGTTATATATTATTTGAAATTATAGCATAAGAGAAACAAACTGTTGGTGTATTTAAATTTGTGCATACATATTAACTTAAAAAAATGATACATGAAACGTTTACCATTTTCATGGACACTATTCTGAGTGTTCACAACATCATTAGCTACTGCAGCATCTCCAGCACAAGCTCCTGTCTCTCTTTGATTATACACATAAATAATTAGATTATACAATAATTTTTAATCAAAACATACTAAGATTGAAGACAGCAATGAAAAAATTATAATAGATGCAAGTAATTACAACCTAATGTAATTTCTTCTTCGTAAATCTTTTGTGTTTTCCACCTTTGATAACAAATTTGCAACTCCTTACATTATGGCCCCGCTTATCACAGTTAGAACATCTTACACTTGAACTCCTCTTAAATGGTTGTCTTTCACCATCCTCTTTTTTTCTTTTAGTTTGGGGCCTGCCAGCAACTTTTGTCACAGTCCGTGGTAGTAAGTTATCATGCAAGAGTAATGCCCATCTGCTTTCATCTAGCACTGGATGTAACTGGTACTGATAGGTCTTCATGAATGTACTTTTTTTTCAAGAGATGATGGACATATTCATTCACATTATATCTCATTGCATCAGTGCAACATATAGCATGCTTGCAAGGCAAGCCTGAAACAACCCACTCCCCACAATCACAATGCTTGCTGCCTAAATCCACAACACACCTCCTAGAGACATCTTCCATGACTTCAAATGAATTATTGTGCCCAAATATAACAGATAATGATCAGATTCAACCCTTGCATCTATTAACCTCCTCCTAACAAGTGGCGGCAGTTCATCATGCCAAGTCTTGCCTAGCTCATGTCTTTTTTGTATAAGAATCATAATCTTCCTCCTAATCTCCTCCAACATTCTTACTATTGGCATGCCTCTGACACTACCTATCCAATTATTGAAGGACTCGGTCATATTGTTTGTGACATGTGAGCACTTGGTTTATTGGGGAAGCAATGTTTGGCCCAACATGTCACAAGAATTTGTAACAGCCACCTATGAGCAGCAGGGCTGATGCTATTAATTTCAGCCATATGGTTGTTGAGCTCTACTTGGTTTCCACATGCTGCCCAAAATTCCTTTCTAAGTAAGATTCCTGGAAATTTCAGCTTAAAATTTTGCGTATATGTGCCTACAACAGTACCTTCGCATAGCTCTAGGAAAAACCATATTAAGTGCATTTAATATACCCTTTTGCCTGTCGCTCATGAAGCACAAACCCTCACCATCATTACAACCTATTTGATCATATAGTTTCTCCATAAAATAAACCCAAGAGTCAGTGTTTTCAGTTTCAACCACACACATGGCTAGTGGATGTATGCCATGATTAGCATTTATGCTTACAGCTGACAATAACACCTCTTTATATAGATCTTTTAAATGATAACCATCTATATCTACGAACTGCCTACAACCTTCAAAAAACCCCTTCTACATGCATCAAAGAACACAAAAAAATTTTAAAGTGAGGATTCACCCCACCACCAAGCCAATCCTTTTCTAATGATATTGTCAAACCAGAATTTGAGTCTAAGATTGCATGCATGTACCTGAATAGCTTAGTAAAACTAGCCTTGTGGTCTTGACCAAGAAGCTCCAAGGCTTTGTTCTTTGCTCTGTATAGCCTTTGATTACAGCATTTGATCCCATAATTTCTAAACAATTATGACCCCAACACGTCAATAGGGAGTTGTGTGTTGCCTCTGAACAAGTGTAAGAATGTGGCTGCAATCCATGTTGAAGTTGCCTCATAGTTCTCATTGTTTCTTTCACAGAGATGTTTAGGCATATGAGTTTTTATCTGAAAATATTTTTTGTTCTAATTTGGGCTCGCGTGTATTCTCCAAGTGCATCCTAGAGCTGAACACTTTAATGTCACTCTACTTTTCTCATTCTTTACCCTTCTAAGTCTGAAACGATTTTTTATTGCGAACACTTTGACAACATTTCGAAACTCATCAATTGTCTTGAACAATTGGCCGACTTTAAGCACAATGTTACCACCATCAGGGGTGAACTCAAAGCCACCTGAATTTGCCTCATATCTTGCAGGCAGCAGCTTGAACATTTTCATCTTCATTATCTGAAGATGGCCCACTGTTATCACCAAATTCATAACTATCCAATCCAGAATCCCACTCATCTTCGTAGTCAAATTTAAACTCGTCTTCACTCACATCAGATTCCAAATCATCCATGTTATTTTCTCGATCAGGAACATTCATATTACTACCGGTGTTGAGTGTTAGAAAATGCATATTTATAAAGGAGAAAACCGTCATTTTACATTTCAAGTCTTACTAACAACCCTTACTTTTATGTATTTAACCTTCTTGTGATTTAATTACATGTGTTTTATTTTAATTAAGTATTTTATGTATTTTAGGGGCATTATAGTCATTTCACAATAAAGGAGAAATCAGACGGCAAAACGGACATCACTTTTGAACTCAGGACAGTCAAAAACCTTAGGAGGAGCATAAAAGGAAAAATGGCATTATTCACATGTACGGTACTATTCACGTGTACGGTACTGTCTACGTTACTGTTCACGACACTGTTCACATAGACGGATGATGACGTGGCATTGACTGATGATGTGGCATTGACTGATGAGGTGTCACGATCCTGTTGGACTAAAATTCTTATGTACTGTTGATGGTGACGTGGCAGCATATCAGTGGACGAAAAATCTCGTGTACGGTGCATGCATCACACAGGATTATTTTCAACCAAATCGCATTACTGTTCATCCGGGTCAAACCGCGTTACTGTTCAAAGTCGGGTCAAACCGTGTTACTGTTCATCCGCGTGGTCAAACCGTGGACTGTTGACTGATGACGTGGCGCAATCCTGAGCGTCCAAACTGTTTTTAATCCGATGGCCATGATTTACTCCATGTATCTATAAAAAGGGGGCCTCTCCCCCCTAATTTGATATCTCTGAATCCATTTTTGGACTTTGTTTTCTGTAATTCCCTCTCCATCTTGTATTTTCTTCGTATTTTAATAAATTTCCATTTTACCCCTAGTTCAATTATGAGTGGCTAATTTTCTTTCAAGCTTGGGTTGAAGGTGAAGTCTCAACATGTGTCATGGGCTTTATTTGGTAAATTTATTTTCTCTTCCCCTCTAGTTTTTGTGGATGTTTTGACTTCTCGTCGACAAATAATACTAATCTTGTCTAGTACCGCCTTGGTTTCACCGGCCCTCTGGTACAAGGTTATTATTATTTGGCACGATAAGCCCTTAGCACCATATTAATTAGAGCGTGGTTCATGAGGTGTGGATTCCCCCCTCATGATTTAATTGGCATTAATACGAATTATTTAGCCCATGATGCATGTTGATACGGATCCAGATACCCAAGTACGTCAATTTAATAGATTTTCTCTTCAATTTATTCTCTCAATTGCAATTCCAATTTTAGAATTTATTCTCGCCATTTTAATTTAAGTCTTAGCATATTCTAAATCATTTCCACCATAAATCCAACAACCCATTTACAAAATTAATTCTACACACATAATTAAAATCCACCTCCTCGTGGGATCGACACTCGTCACCATTAGTCTATACTACAATAGATTCGTACGCTTGCGAGTACATTAAAATTTGCACAACAACCGGCACTAATAGACTCGCCAGCTGTATTGCCATTATCTTTATCACTTTCAAGCACTACAACAGTAGAATTTGAAAATCCAGCACTAGCAGTGACTTCAGCATTTAAATTCGACAATGCAAATTCATCTACCCCAGCTAAATCAAACCAATCTAGCTCAGTATCTTGTGAAACAGAGAACTGGTCAGGTGGAGTCTCTTCATTATCATTCTTCTCGAACAAAACAGGTGCTGCATCAAACTATATTCTAATAATAAACGTGGCCCATGAGCAACTGATTTTCTTCAGCTTTTTAAATGCATTTTGTAGGTCAGAATCAGTTTTCATATGCATATTAGTTGTCTCCCATGTCAACATGACATCAACTTTGACTTCATTAGCATGCCTTATAGGTTTATCAAAACAAATATCTCTGACATCTTGCCACAACTTATTTAAGGTGTGTTGCTCTGGAATTACTGTCGCTACATTAATTTTTCACCAGCTACCACAACCTCTATCTCCATGTAAACATGACTGCAAGTTATAAATAATAGCACATGGTAAGCAAATAACAGCAAAATCGTAACTAGAATTATATATTTATATAATAAGAAACAAATGTATATTTATATAAAATTAATATATCATAAGGGATGTTAGCAGATGAACTTTAGTTGACCCCAACCAAATTATTAAACTGCAGTTATCATTAACACATGCTTGGGCATTTACATGCCTTTCGAAAGTTTGTTGCAGATGATGATTATTCGATCATGAGTTGAAACACTTATAAATCCATAACTAAGTTCATTTACTCGCTAGATATTATTTTGATTGATTAGTAACTTATAACAAGCTTAATTAACACTTAACAGGGGATGGGGATGCTCTTTAATCTATATATAAATGGGCAACTCTGTTGAGTAGTAATTTAGAGGTTAAAATTTCATAAAAAATCCTCTCAAATTTTTCGGTTGGATTAATTCCATCAAAGTGGTCACTCGTAAAATTAGAGACGGCCTTAAATTTACAGTGACATGTGAATGCAAAGATCTTTTAATCTTTCTTTGAGCTGGGCTTTTAATCCATTGAATGAACACGGAACCATCATCATGCTTTTAATCCATTTCTTTTTCTTTATTATTTTTTTAAGTCTCAGGGGTTGGTGGAAATTGAAATGAAAAACCCATTTTCATTTTTATTAACACAAAATCATCCCACTCATCTATTGCATCTGTTGCATCCGATTTATATCTTTAAATAGTAATAAATGAGGATGACCTCTTTTTCGCACCAATTCTAGTCGCGATTGAAGGCGTTCGTCACCAATACTCACTTCGTTGTGCACTTGGGCCACCACCAGAACTCATCTCGTTACCTCTTTTTTGCACCAAATCCTTCAGGCAAATGAAGCTCTCCTTCACAGCTACATAAAGATGAAGATGTTGTTGGGTGTTGTTTACATGAAAGAGAAGGCTAAGTGTAATATTCATTTCGTGAAAATTTTTATTTACTTTTGTCCATTGGTTATTGCAGAGCACTAGTTAATGGAGTAAACTCTTACAATTTTCGCAGACGTCAATCCTCACAAAGCTACACTTTTGAATTCTTTTGAATTTTAAAGGGTAATTTTACATATTTACACTCATATACTGATGCCATACGTAACCGAATACTAATGGGAGGGGAGGTAGTTGTAATTATATGAATACATTCTCTTTATGTGTCAATACGGTAAACCTCAGGGGAGGTCCCTAAAAATTACCCTTTCGTTAACTTCCGTTAGAAAGTTAACAGAATTGTGGCAAGTTGACTATTTTACCTTCAAAACTCAAAATGAGGTAAAAAGATATTTACCCCAAAAAATAACGTAAATTTTCAATACACGATTTTTTTATTTTGTTATTAACTATACATTTTTTTATTAAAAAAATAAATTATTACTGGTACATATTATTAACAATTATCCATAAAAAATCCATATAATACCATAAAAAATTATTAACAACATATTATTTACAATTATACATATTATACCATAAAATTTTTCAGTTGGAGCTTGGAGGAATAGATCTTCAAAAATTTAGGTTAAATTTCGGAGGAGTAGATTCAATTGTAAAATAGTTTTTTTAGCAATTATTAACAATTATCCGATAAATGGGATGACATGTCATTTTTATCAATATATATCATATGACATGTCATTTTTTACTCGGTAAATGGGATTACATGTTGTTTTTTTTAATCAAAGTTTCGTCAGTCTTAAAAGACTAGATTACCCTTATGATGTCAGCGCTTGCAAACGGAAGTTAATGAAATGGTTGACGGCATAAGTGTTTTGTCAACTTAGAATATACGAGTGATATACTTGAAAAGTGTTTACACACGTTTGATACGGGTGTCGTTTAAGGGTATATGGCTGATAATTTTTCTTTTTTAAAAGAGGATAGCCATTACAAATGTGAGGGACTCTGGACTGAAAACGGCTACGCTTTTTCAAAAAAATGGCTAGCCGTTTTCGACCAAAAAACCCTACCCAAAACAAGCAATTAGTTTATTTCAGAAGGCATGCATCTCCAAATGGCTAGCCTCTTCCGTGAAAGGGCTAGCCTTTTACGGGAAACATGCTTTTTAGGCTGAAAATGGTTGGCCTCTTCCGTCAAAGAGGGTAGCCTTTTTTAGTCCAGAGAGCATGCATCTCCAAATGACTACCCTCTTCCGTGAAAGGGCTAGCCCTTTATAGGAACATGCTTTCTGGACTGAAAAGGGCTGGCCTTTTCTCGTGAAACGGCTAGCCTTTATTAGTCCAGAGAGCATGCAACCCCAAATAGCTAGCCTCTTCCCTGAAATAGCTAGCCCTTTTCGAAAAACATACTCTCTGGATTGAAAAGGGTTGGCCTTTTTCTGTGAAACGGCTAGCCTTTGTTAGTCCAGAGAGCATGCAACCCCAAACGGCTAACCTCTTCCTGAAACGACTAGCCCTTTTAAAAAAACATGCTCTCTGGACTGAAAATGGCTCGTCATTTCACACGCAGAGGCTGCCCTTTTTCAATCCAAAGAGCTAGCTATGTTAATTTATTTGTACACCAATCTAGGCACCAACCAATTCTTTCATTAATGGTGACATTAAATTCTTTAAAAACCCAACCTAGAAACCACTAAGCTTCTTAGTAAAGGGAAAAACTAGTACATTTTCTTACTTGGAGGCTCGGGGATGATCAATACACACTATGACAACAACTTCGGACGTGGGAAGTATTTCTACATGGGTTTTACATGTTAATGATAACAAGTCATCAAAAAAGGAAACTAGTGAAGCCGAAGATAACATATTCAATGATAATGAGATGGAAAATTGTGCAAGTGCAGGTACGTCACCCAACAAATTAGCGATAACAATAACTATTTTGGGGATATATCTGATACAAGATCATTTACTCAGACAACGTACAATGTGCTTGCAAAAAGTGAACCCATTCCAGTAGGTGTGGGATCATATTTTGATACTGTAAATGATGCCCACGTATGGCATAAAAATTATACCAAGTCCATTGGATTCTCTGTGAGAAAAGATGAGCTCCGGCATGACGGTAAAAGTGGTGAAGTAGCAAGTTGGCGATGGGTTTGCTCAAGACAAGGATACAGACTAAAAAAATGGATGGAGAAAATAGACAGGTCAGGGAACCGAGGGGCATTAGTCGTAACGGATGCAAG
Source organism: Citrus sinensis (assembly GCF_022201045.2). Lineage (NCBI taxonomy): Eukaryota > Viridiplantae > Streptophyta > Magnoliopsida > Sapindales > Rutaceae > Citrus > Citrus sinensis. Next base: position 8,091,067 of record NC_068563.1, on the reverse strand, counting down.
GTTGAACTTCGAGTGAACTACGATAAGTTGAAAGGGAAGTACGTGGTAACTAAATTAGTTGTTAAGCACACTCATCCCTTAGTTGAACTGCACGAGACACAATTTCTTCGTTCGCAGAGAGTTGTCAACGATGTTGATTTGGCTCATGCAAAGGCATTGCGACAAGTTAGGGTGAAAGTGTGTCAGTTCATGAATTACAAGTCTGATCAAGCAAGAAGGTTCTATCATGTTGGGTATATGGGTAAAGACATGCAGAACAGAATATACGCATGCCACTATGCCCAAATTATTGACACCGATACAAAAGATGTCATTGCATACTTATCTGCAAGGGCCGATTATGATGTTGGAGTGTACAGAAGATGTCATTGCGTACTTATCTGCAAGGGCCGATTATGATGTTGGAGTGTACTTTGAGTATACACTGGATGAGGAAAATAGACTGCGTAACTTGTCTCGGTATGACTATGAACAATTTGAAGATGTTTTAGTATTTGATGCAACGTACAAGAAAAATGCATACAACAAACCTTTGGTCATTGGTGTAAATCATCACAAAAGAACCACCATTTTTTGATTTGCGATACTGATTGATGAAACTGTTGAATCATATGTATGGCTTCCACAGACTTTTTTGTCTGCGATGGAAAAAAAAAAGCCCACGAGAACCGACGGTGATAAAGTTATGTCGAAAGCGATTAAAACTGTTATGTCTGGATGTGTTTATCGACTCTGTAGTTGGCATCTTGAGAGGAATGCACAAGCAAATGTAAAGACATATGAGTTCACGTCTAAGTTTCGGCAGTTAATGTTGAATCCAATGCCATGGAGGAGTTTGAACGACAATAGTTCTCTGTAGTCTATGAGTTGGGATTGAAATAAAATCCTTGGGTGCAAAATATGTATACAAAGCGCGAAAAATAAACAAAGGCTTATTTGAAAGGTACATTTTTTGCTGGAATGCGAACCACACAAAGGTGTGAGAGCTTGAATTCTTACTTGCGGCGGTTTGTTGCACAGAAGTTAAAACTATATGATTTTATTAGATAAATCCATTGCACAATGTATTACATAAGGCACAAAGAAGTCCAAGATGAGTTTGACACAAACCACATAGCCCCTGTTCTTACCGCGCATCTGCAAAGTATTGAAAAACATGCATCTGAAATATATACAAGGAATGTATTAAAGTGGGTTCGGATGGAGATCCTCGAAGAAGCCACGTTGATTATGCTCGAGTAGGCCAAGACAACTGATTCCCACATCTATACTTTGACGAAATTTCAACATCCAGAACAAAAATAGATAGTGGTGTTTTATAACAAAGAAGTTGCAATTACTTGTTCACGCCAGATGATGGAATCTGCAGGTATTCCATGTAGGCATATATTTTATGTCATGAAGTTGGAGCAATTAGTTCGTATACCATCAACATTAATTCTTGCTTGCTAGACTAAATCAGCGAAGGTGAGTAAAGTGATGAAAATGATTGCTGCAGCATCACACCTCGATAAGGAAGTCTTAGAAACAGCGTAGTTTGGCTCACTTTCAGCAACATGTATTAATCTTTGTCTTTTTGCCGCAAAGAATGAACAAAGTTATATAATAGCATTCGACGAGATTCAACGGCTGACGCTACATATGCTTGGTGATGATGAATCAACTAAACGGGCGAAGAATTGTGTACTTCAATCGGGTATGAAGTTGAAAGACCCGATTAAGGTTAACAGTAAAGGTTGCTCTAAAATCGTTAAACATGATGGGGCTAAAAATCGCAAATGCAATAAGTGTTTTCAACCTGGCCATACTAAATGGACTTGCCTGCTATATCCGCCAAAGGACATACAGCCCAATAACCTTCACTACAGTGTTGGCGGTATAGGTTGTGTATCGACTAACGATCAGCAAACGACTTGTACTTATAATGTGTTAACACCAACTATTTCGATGGCATCAATCCCGCCAAGTTCCCCAACATTTATACTCGAGACAACTTGTTCGTCGAGGCATGACATCTCATAAGTAATTGATGGCCATTGCGACAACAGTAATACATTTGGTATAAACTATGAAACCGATGCAAGCACATAATATAATTGGTGGCCTCATAATAACTTGTAAGTGATTTCCCATGATATATGATTTTGCTTGACTAACTTTCCTAGGTTGTTTAACTAACTCGGATTTACATTATGGATAGTTGACGATGGTACACATCCTTGGAGGATGGGATGGTGGATGATCACTAATGAAACACTTTTTGGATCTGAACCAAAGGGGCAAAACGAACTTTTTGAAAATCATTGAGTTATATTATCATGTAAGAAGTGAACAATGGCAATGTAATAACATATTTTGCGTACTTGGTGATAATAGCAACATTTACAACAATTATCTTTCTTTGAGCAAGTATTAATCAATACAACTGGTTGATGAAGAAAAAAATCAAAACAACCCCATAAATCCCTCTACGGCTTCGGATCATTAAAACAATTTACATGACTCTTCTTAAAACTCCAGTTAGAAGCTAATTTTAGTAAAAGTTAACAATTGTGTATGAAGTCAACAAAAGATTATCATAATCTATATTCACAACAATCTCAGCCCTTCCGCCTAAAACGACGTTTTGTGTAACTATTCTTATGACATTTTCTGGTGGACACATTACGAGGCTTCATTGTTGATACCAACTTCGATTTGTTTATGTAAGTTGGAGCGTTACTGTAGTGTGCATTAGTCAACGCCAATAATTGATCGCGTTGTTCGTTGAATGGAGAGTCCAAAAGTTGTAACGCAAGTTGCACCCGAACATTCTGTGAGTCATGCTGCCGAAATAATCATGCACTTTCATCATGTCAATGGCCCAACAATATTATTAACATCAATGAAGATACCATATCAGGCGAATAAGCAGCATACCACATATGATTTGTTGACGATGATTCCAAGAGTATCCATAAATTTGATGACGTAAACTCCACAATAAAAACTATTAGGTTGCCGAGGAACTCCTTTCCCATGGGTCACTACAAATGACAAGAAACTCCAAGTTACTGAATATGTAGCATCCACGACGCCATGAAGTATAGCGTCCAATGAGTGTAAATATTTTCAAGTGAAATCAACATCACATGTATTAATAACACAATACATAGAAAACTAAACTCATCTTTTTAAGCGAAAATTGGTCAGACTTACAATACTATTCACTTGAATTTCTGGATCTCGTGTCCGTCGTGCATCCGGTAGTGGATCCTAGATCTCTGCATGTTTGTCTTTAATTTTAACCAACAACATAAACCAATGGTGGTCACCATCATGCATGGGAATAAATATCTATTCAAGAACAATTTAGGGTCACTTTTACCATACATAATATCGATCATAACGAATAATCATTTAACTAAACACACACGCTACCTGATGGCATCGGTGCAGGTCATACATATAACGTTTGCGATATTGGGAAGCAGCCTTGAAACCATCTAAATGTGCATTTGGAATTGTAGCAAATTACTACATATTCATGACATCAAATTCATATAAAATACTACTGAAATGACCATAGTTAATTATGAGAAAAAAGATGAAAAAAAAAGACAAGAACAGATTACTAACTGTATATCTTGTTGGTAGGAACCAACTGATTGGTTGCCCATGGCTTTTGCATGACTCACGTTGTGTAAGGTAATCACTCATCATGCAAATAATCTAAACACAAGAACAATTATAATTGGTTTTATTAACTACAATTTCATCATTAAAGTAAAATTAAGAACAAACCTCATCATCACCATTAAAGTAAAATTAAGAACAAATCTCCTCGTCAAGTGATGCATCCGATAAAAGTGATAACAAGTCTCGCCGAGTGATATCCTTAGGACTTAATCGCACAATTATTTCACTGTACGTAAAGCACATGATATATTAACAAAATCAAATAACTATGACAACATATAAAGCGAAAACAGCTTAATAAGCAAGCATGAAGGCATTGTTACTCTAGGCTAGTGCTTTTGTCAAATTCATATTGGAGCATCTTCAATTGATCGAGGGTCACCGGCTCATTCACGAAAAAGGTCTCGCTCGATATTTTGGCTTTGGGCCATGTGAGACTTGAGCATACGAGGACAGCTGGTACCGCCCTGACTTTCAATTTCTATATGGTCGATGAGGGCCTAAAGACAGCAGATTAAAATCTTGCGATTGTTGATATTTCTTCACTTGTTGCGCGAAAGACTACATATTTATTAAAGACAAAAAAAGAAGAAAGATTAGACTAAATCATAATTAGTTTGGACAAAAGTTAACAAATTATTACTCTATGTATACCTCATCTTTAAGTTCCGATACGAATTTAGGTTTCATCGTGTCTTGCAATACTCCTGCTAACTTTTCCTTTAGGATAACCTCTTTATTAATGGATGTACTGAGGTATATAGCTTTTCGATTTTTAACTTCGATGGGCGTACACTTTTCCCGTACTAGATCTGAAAGTGTGGCAACTGCAGGGTAGGCGGGTGCATCTCCATATTCGGAGAGGAAAAGATTGGACCATCAGTTGCCTCAGCACTAGTATATGTAAGAGGTGATTCACTATCATTAGCGAAATTCACTCATTCTTTACGAAAATATGCTCGTTCTAACTTTTCAACCTTTTCAGTAAGATAGTCCATTTTTAAGCCCATTTTTTGTAGCACATCATTATTTCTTCTCATATGCTCCTCCATTCTATCTATTGCTGCTAATATAACATGAAATGGATGCTTACTTGCTGCGTCACTATCGTTAATTTGTCCTTCACTTTGAGCACCTGATGTGCCGCATCTGATTTCTTGCACCGAAACCTGCATTAACTATAAATATCCATAAATAATCTATTCAATTTAATAACATAACTACAAAACATTATACAATTATAGAAGGGAACAAACCGCATTGCTCTCAAAGTCACCATACTTTAGTCACCATACATCAGTCCATGCACTAAGATGACATCCATTCTCGACAATAGAAGAAAGCTGAAACTTAGTTGATGACATGTAGAACAAATTGGTTAATACATAAATAATGATCGATAGTACCATAATCGTTTAACTAACGAGAATACAAATTACAAAATAAATCATATCATTCAAAATATAACACATCCATTCATCGAGGAAATTTTATTTTCATTGAACTTTGAAACTTCTTCCCATAAGAAGTTGAAAGACTGGCTGGCCCAATTTTTGCCATGAATGTTACTCACGTCTTTTAAAGCATAAAGGTATGATGGGTTGATGTATGTAGCTGTAGTTGGACACAAAATAGTTCCAGTCATAAATAGACTAAATAGAATATAGAAATCCTCATATGCACAACTATTTGTCTTTAATTTGTCAACTAAACTACCTATTGGGATGCCTTTCTTTCTTGAGCAAAACTTGGCTCGTAAGTCAGTTATTTTACTATCTTCACCACCAAGCACAATCGGTGCTCCTCCATCACCAACACCCATCACGCTTGTAAAAGTTTCCATAGTAAGCTTGTATTTCATTCCATGGATTATTATCGACCGCTTATCTACATTACATTACTTAACTAACAATTTACATAAATCTTGCCTAAGTCGCCCACATTTTCAACCTAACAAGCTTCCGAAACCAATTTCTCTCACAGCATCCTACTATTCAATAAATAACGAAGAAACAATGTTGGAGAACCGCAGAACACTACATCGCGATGTGTGATTACCCTTATCAGAATTGTCCTTCACTATTGGAATCGGTTCACTTAATAATCTACTGGCAATCTCGAGTTAATTTCAGCATTTTCATTATAACTGTTAATGAATTTGGCTTTATCTTTTGCGCTAAGTTTTAACCATTTGTTATGTATACGCCCTTTAACTTACACTCAAAAAAAAATTATTCATTGGCCAATCATCAAATAACTATTAGTTAGTAGGCTACAATATAGAAAAGTTGTCTACAAACCGTTTCATCCACCTTCACACCTTCCTCCTTAAACTTTTGGGATTCTATCTTGTTGTAGATAGAAAAATAATATCAGTTCTTTATATGTCAACTAAAATTATTGCACTGTTAAACTGAAATCACTACAGAATGTAAAGAAAAAAATTCAACAATGAATTAGTTTCTTACAAGTAGTATATGTACGAATGTTTGCCCGGCCTCGGAGGATTGAGCTTCTCAGACTGAATATTAATATCATCTGCGACATTGGCCTTACACTTAACCATTATACTTTTGTACACTATAAATTATATCCCCTGTCAATACACACTAATAATGTCATCAAACTCTCTTCAATTCTAAATCCATGTAAATTATTATATAACCCAACAATACGCACTAATAAGCTTATATGGTAAAAGTTGTAATTTATAAATATGAGAGGTGAATGAATCTTGTTAGCACATCAAATAAAACACTCAATCAACAATTATAATAATACCAAACAAAACCCATGATACCCATGTCTCATTACTGTTGGTGGACTACAGAGATAGCCTGAGAATGACTCAGAATGGGCTGACGGGAGTTGAGTGGGTTGTGAATCTACAGCCGCAGATGCTTGCAGCCAATGGAGATCAATCGCCGAGTGTCGTCACCTGATAGTGCCGCCGTTGATGGCCTTGATGAGGCGTCTCGTGAGGGAGTGCAGGCGAGGGAGTGAATGATGAGGGAGAGGGAGCCATGAGCCGTGAGGGTGAGTGAAGAGGGAGAGAGAGAGAAGGAGTCGTGAGCCGTGAATGAGGAGTGAGGAGTGAGGAGTGAGGAGGTAGGGAGAGGGAGCCGTGTGAAATATAAGTGTGCAACCCAAGAGGGGGGGTGAATTGGAATTTTAAAAATTTTCTTAGCAAATCCACACAACAAGCAATCTAATGTCTTAATAAAAATTGAAAGCAATAAGTTCAATAAAAGCGCAATAACTAATGAGTAAGGGAGAAGAGAAACAAACACAAGAATTTTTACGTGGTTCGGCAAACCCCGCCTACGTCCACGCCTCCAAGCGATCCAAGCTTGAGAATTTCACTATCCAAACCTTTCCAAGGCTTCAACCTTTTACAATTGACTTCAAGGTGTCAATGAACCTTTACAACAAAGATATTATCTCTCAATCTCTTCACTCAAATGTCTCACACACTCAAACTCTTACAATTAAGATGAAGAAATGAAAGTTACAATAAAACTCACTCAATGAGTAGATATTCAAAAATGAAGAACATGAAATGATTCAATGTTTTGTGTTTTGCAAGTTGAAGGCTCAAGATATTTCGTGTGCTTTTTGTTTATACTTGTTGGAGAGTTTGAAAATGAATTGGATTTGAGTTTATATAGTTCGAGCTCAAAAATTAGCCGTTATGCACATTTTGGTCATAACCGGCTTACCGTTTATGGACATCCGGTTACCCCCTTAATGTTTCCGTTACAGCCACAATTTTGAATTTCTAAACATCCAGTATGCCGCTTGTGAAATCTGGCTAGCCATTTAAGTTCCAGAAACATTCTGCCCGAATTCGGTCTACCGTTTGTCAGGATCCGGTTAGCCGCTTGCTACAGTAACTGCTACAGTGAAATATTTTTTAAATTTATAGTTTGACCCTAAAACTTTATAAAACTGTATTATGACCCAAAATGTTATGAAAACTTTCAAATAGATCCAATTTCAGAATTTTTAAGTAATGCTTTGTCAATCGCAAAACTTTCTGAAATTATGATTTCACCCAAACTATGTGAAATTATAGAATGACCTAAAATATTTAAATAGTTTCAAATAGGTCCAAATCCAAAATTTTAGAACAATATCAAAGGTTTTAAAATACTTTCATTTTAGTTAAAAATACTTTAATTCCATAACATTATTTTCTTATTGTAAAAACACAATTCATAAATCTTTGCTTAATCAACACATGTGGTTTGTTGTCATTAAAATCAATATTTGTAGTCATATAGGCTAACACCGTGAGCCGTGAGTGAGGAGGGAAGGAAGAAGAAATCGATTTCCTGCGAGAGGTGAGAGCTTTTTGTTTTTTGTTTTTAACAAATATATATGCCTGGGTTTGATGTGTGGTTTTTTTTTTTTTGGAAAGGGGGTCCGATGTGTGTTGAGGGGGTTTGATGTGTGTTAAAACCAATTCCATAGGTTTTAAGTTTTCTAAATTTTTTTATTATTTATTGTTTAAATTCATCTCAGCCGTTGAATTCAATACAATGAATCCAACGGCCATAATACCTGCATGTATCTAATACATGCAGGTATTGTAGCATCAGCCATAGGAAACTTATCCATGTGAACATTTTAAAAATTTCATTGTGAAAACAAATTTTGCAACAAAATTTCTTAAATTGTTAATCACATATATTCACTTTAGACCAAACTACCCTTAAACAAACCAACCAAAACCAAATCTACAAGCACCAGCAACACCCACGTTGCCCCCATCTATATTGCCCACATCGCCAGTTCCTTTGACAGTGGTGGCTTCCATTACAGTTTTGATCAAATTTAAAGATTTGGTTTTGCTTGGCTTCACTTGGAGAAATTGTTTTGCTTGTGCACAATTTATTTCATGGTTTCGATCCGATTTGTTCTTTAATTGCTATTTAAATTATTCGTTTGATGGATTATAATGATAGATAAGGAATTATTATATGTATTGGGCATGAAAATTTAAAATTTTCTTAAGAATGGTTTGAAGACGAAACTCTTTTGTTGGTCAATATGTTTTTCCAAAGGTGGGAATTGAGCTTGCCTCTATTTTGTCATATATACATTTAACCACTATAAAATTTTGACATGTTCTTTAATACCACCTTTGTTTCTCAATTTATATCAATTAACCACCTTGACACTAAAAATTTAAATACAATAGCTATTTTTCCGTAAATGAATTAAAAGATCATATTATTCTACAAAATTTTTTAGTGTCTTTTTGAGATGTGTATTACACATTTTTTTAAAGTAAAATGATTGAAAAAATCAATAATATTTTATCAATTAATTAGATGGTACTCACACATCCAATTTTTCAATAATACTTTATCAATTAATTAGATGGTACTCACACATCCAATTTTTCAATAATATTTTATCAATTAATTAAATGGTAATTATAATTTTTTTCATTTCTAAAATTTTGTAAGATAAAATGATCATTTAATTCATTTAGGAGTAAAATAGTTATTTTATTTAAATTCTTAGTGTCAAAGTTGTTCATTGATACAAGGTTAGAAATAAAGACGATGCAAAGAGCATGTTAAATTTTTTTGTGGTTAAATCTAAATATCACAAAAAGAGATGGTGAAGAGATAATTTTCTTTTATAAAATATGACACATTAGATATTTGTTAAAATGCCTCTAAGAATTTTTTTTTTTAAATACATTGTTAAGTTTGATGAACACGCCTCTAATTATAGTGCCAAAATCACTTATTTACAAGAACTTAACTAAAATTAACATGCCTATGAGTCGTCTCCCATGTCAATTTGGGCAATGGAGCATATTGATAATCTGGGCGATGGCTCCATGACATCACCCAAAACGACGTTGTGGGTGATGCTACCATCGGCAACATTCCATTGCTCATATTGTCATTTTTTTAGAATAATTTTTAAAAATTTATTATGATAGAATAATTTTTCATTTTTAAAATACTATTCTTATACTTGTTTTCATAATTTTTTTTTTTACTACGTAATGTTAAAATTAGTGAAAATTAAAAAAAATCAATTTGCCTGGGGTGATGGCATGTCAATGACCATCACTTGAATGAATCTGCCTCGGGCAATGTTCTCCATCACCCCTATAGTCCATTGCTCGGACAACTCGTCAAATTTTTGGTTGGTTTATTTTAAAGGTAATTTAGTCCAAAGCAAGTCCACGTTGTTAACAATGTATGAAATATTGTCGTATGATTGGTTTTGATAATGAATTTTTTAAAATAGTGACATAAGTAAATTCCTCATAATATTATGTCAAACCAATTTGGACAAAATAATTTATATTAAAGTGTTTGTAGTTGTATCAAAATTGTTAAAAAAATAAAAAAAGATCAAAATCATTTCTAAATTTATATATACAAATATATTTTGACAGTTATTTTTTTAGTAGACTAGTACTAACCATCATTCTACTTTTAGTATTATTTTACTTTTAGGATTAATTTGTTAGCATAATTTTTTTTATAAATAATTATTAGCAAGATAGCAAGGTATTAAATGCAGCTTTAAGTTGCCTAGTATTAATTTATTTGTAAATAATTAGTAGAAAGATTTTCGCAATGGCATGAAAAATACTAGTTATTTTATATTAATAATTAATAATTAATTTTTTAATGGATAAATTAATTAATGCTCTCAAGATTGTAGCATGTGTATTATTAGTGGAACAATAAAGAAAAAATAAAAGTAAAAATGTCACATATTCAACACAGTAAAGGTGTCTTGAAGTATTTTTAAAGTATAAGAATTAAATGGGCACTTAACTCAAAACATAGGATATAGACAAACATTTACACTTTATATATAACTATAAAATACACAATAAAAATTTATTAATTGCTTACCGAATTGTGTGTTTGGCATAACTACTTTTTCAAAAGATTTAGGTGTGTCATGGATGTAAGTGTGAGCATAATTTATAAAGGAAGGAATCAACTTACAAGACTACAAGAGCTGCATATAATATTAATAACTATTCGATCGAGATTTTGACTATAATATATTTGATGCATGTGATACATCGGTCCGAATAAAAGTGAAATCTTTTGTATTTACTACTTTTCTTTTCTTTTTTTCAATTGCGTTTTAAGCCCATGAAACCAGACCAACGAGCCCAGCATTTAAATATCATGCCACCCCATAAAGGATGAATTCTTTGTCATTATGTTTAAAACCTGAGTAAATTAGCCATTGCGTTTCTTATGATTGTCATCAGTTTTGGTTCCTCTAATCAAATTTTGTGGTATTTCTTTGCATTACATTTTTGAATTTCGATTTTCACCAAGAAATTGAAATGATTTTGAGTAAACCACCATGGATTATTCAATTCTTGTACAGATTTCTTATTCTTGAACTAGATTTTTTTTTTTTTTTGAAAGGTTACTGCATGCGTGCTTAAATGTTATTTCGATAAAATGAGAATTTTGTCATTTATATTTTATACTTCATGCATGATCATAATTATAGTATTGTTTCGAGTTTCGAATGACAAAATGAAGTAATTTTGAGTCTAACTATCCATTGGTTGTAAAATTGATATTTTGGATTTTCACAACCACTTTGGGTCTTGCTGAGCCTTCATTAATTTTGCTATTGATGATTGATTTCAACAAGTTTTTTTTTTTTTTAGCATGCATGTTCTTAAAATCTATTTAATTTATTTATAATTATGTCAAAATGGAGATGTTATCACCTGGTTGTTGTGTAATTGGTAATTATACCAATTACCAATTGGATTGTTTTTTATATGTTTCGAATAATGATTGTGCGCTGGCTTTTGTTTAGCTCGTGCTTGGTGTATTGACTGTGTACGTTAATGGAATGTGGGAGCTGTTACTTTATTGGCTGTTGGCTTAAGCGGAATCCACAATTCTGTGGACTGAAATGGTAGAGAAATCCGAATGTTAATTAGCCACCTTACATTTAATAATGATTGTGAGTTGTCAATTGCTTAATTATTGTTGAATTGGCATATGCGTACTTTTGGTCGCTTGTGTGCAAACTGACTTGTGGGTCTCACGTGAACCCGCAGCCTCGTGGGAGTCTGTATCTTACATGTAATCCGAAAGTTGTTTACATACCGGAGGAAGCTGCTTGGATGATGTGATTTGACATTGAATAATTGCGAGTTATCAAATTGATTCATTACTGACGAATTGGGATGTGCGTACTTTTGGTCGCTTGTGTGCGTGAAAGTTATATTCTGTTTGTATTTATTACACCCACCAGAGTTTGAAGGTATCAGGAAATAGACACTTCACGTGAATCCGTGGAAGAAGATAGGGTCAGCCATACGGTTGCCTAAATCACACGCAACCGCCGTATCGACTGCGACGTTTCACTCTAGGAGCCCCGTGATTACCAGAAAGTCTACGAACCAATGTGAATTTGATGTCAATTGTATTATCATTTAATTAATTTATAGATTGATTATCGATTTTATTGGTATTTTAATAGTTAAGCATTTATAGAAATAATATATATGATTTATCATAATTATTGTTGAATTAGTTGGGAGACCACCTAATTTTCAAATTAATGTAATTATTAAATTAATTTTTACGAATAAGAATATTTAAAATATCCGTCTGCAATCCGTGCGAATATTAAACACATTCTTTTTTAATCTAGATGCAGATCCAAATTGAATCTCGTGCATTCTTGTTAGCTTCTTCTGATATTAAAGTTGTTTTTGTGCTTTTCTTGATTTCTTTTCTAATAATCTTTGCTAGTTTCGGGTTCCCCATGCGGATCCTCCCCTTGCTAGTTTTGCTTTTTTCTTTTTTAAATAATAATAAATAAATATAACTTTTTAATTTAATATATTATTATATAATATTAATTTTTATTTTCCTTCATTTTTACATTATAAATTAGTAAATTTATAATTTATTATTCATATTTTTAATTTTTATTATATTAAAAATATAACTAAATAATTTATTATTTAATTATATATATAATTAATATATAAAATTAATATTTAATAAGTTAATATAACTAACAATAAGTACTTAAATAATATATGAAAATAAAAATATAACATAATATTACATTATTTAATTGTATTATAGTAATTAATATATAAAAATTGATTATTATTTATCAATTTAATATAATTAATAATAAATATTATATATGAATAAATTTAAATAATATTAATTTAAAACTAATATCAATAAAAATAAAAATATAAAATATAAAATATTATTACGTTATAATATTATTTAGAAATTATTTGATTAATTATTTATTTTGAAGCTACAAAATGCACCGTTTAGCAAGTAAGAATCTCATTTTCCTTGTGTGAAACAATCTCCCTAGCTTAATTATCAACTACCACAGCCTTTTTTCTTTTTTTATTTTTTTAAAAAAAAAGAAGAGTGAGTGAGTGAGTGATATATATATAACCCTTAATTCATATCACCAATTCAACAATAATTAATCAATTGACAACTCGCAATCATCATTAAATGTAAAATAGCAGCTCGCCTGTAATAAAATAATACAATACGATATAAAACGTGTAGAACTTGGCAATCTCACGTAAAATGAGCCGGCGCCGACAGTATCCACTCGCAGAGGAAAAAATCGCCGCCATTCAGTTCTCTATATAAACGAGCCTCTGTGTGAGGGCAGTCTCACTCATTCTGCGAGCTAGCTTATCAGCATTTGAATTTAGGTTGTTTTTGTGTTTTTCTTGATTTCCTTTTTCTACTAATCTTTGCTAGTTTCGGGTTCCAAATGCGGATCCTCCCCATCTCCGGAGAAGCACTTGTGTGCCTCTTGGTGGCCCTGCTGTTTGCTGTGAACTTTTGCCATGGCAGTGATAGTAAGACAGTTGAAGTAGTTGGAAGTGCAGAATGTGCAGATTGTGCACTCTCTAACATTAAGCCTAGCGAGGCTTTTTCAGGTATTATTATTTTTTTTTTCCCCTTAAATGGATGCATCATGCATCTCTGTTTGCGTCTGAATGGTAATTGATCATAATCATTTACTCATTTTACTTTTTACAGGACTTCGAGTAACTATAGATTGTAAGCAGGAAAATGGAAACGGAGGGTTCAAAACAAGAGGGACGGGCGAGCTCGATGTCAAAGGTGAGTTCAAGGTATCACTTCCGGAGGAAATTGTTGAAGATGGAGAGCTCAAGGAAGACTGTTATGCACAACTTCATAGTGCATCAGGCACTCCATGTCCAGCTTACGGTGGCTTAGAGTCTTCAAAGCTTGTTTTGAAGGTAAAAACCAATGAAAAGCACACATTTGGCTTGGCCAAGAATAAGAAGCTGAAGTTTTCACCTCCAATTTGTGCTGCTTCAACCGCTGCTTATACTCGTCCTTCTCCTGTTCGCCCACCGGTACCTACTCCGCCATTTTGGCGCCGCTGTCGACTATGTGGCGGCCGCCGCATATGTTGTGGGAAAGTATGAAGACAGGAAACCGCAGCAAAGGAAAAGCCAAAAATGATCAATGTTTATTGAAAACTGTATAGAAAACTGTACAGTTTTCTTTGTGTACTCAGATCTTGATCAGGTGTTTATGTTTTACGCTCATACTTTGATACAGTGTATGTATGGCCTTATCTGTTGTTTTTGTATGTTTTGCACGTTATGGTAATGGGAAAATGAGATTCACACCACGCTATGCACCACACATAGCACCGAAGGATGCATTTTGAAATAAATATAAATAGTCACTGTGAATTGATAATTTTGACACCTGCAATACACACGCGCTCTCTCGTTCTCTCCCTCAACGACATAAAATCTCCCCATCGAATCCATTTCCTCTCCCCTCCAGATCGAGCAGCCGTGGGTTATTTTCTCTCAATCTCCCCTCCAAATCCAGCGGCCGTCGGTTGCTCTTTCACCCCTCAAATCCACAGCAGCCGTAGAAACTTTGTTCTGATTATGAATTTATGACAATAATCAAAACTCAACAAATCGCCAACCAAATTTGCCCAGATAAAACAAACCAAATCTGCCTAGATAAAAAAATAATCAGCAATCAAGAAATCATGCCAACAAAATTTGCCCAGTTGAGAATGACAAAATCAAGCCAACCAAATTTGCCCAATAATTTGCTTCATCACCAGTGAAAAATTCAAGCCAACTAAATTTGCAACAAATCGCCAACCAAATTTCCCTAGTTAAAACAAACCAAATTCCCCTAGTTAAAACAATAATCAAGAATCAAGAAATCATGCCAACAAAATTTGCCCAGTTGAGAATTAAAAAATCAAGCCAACCAAATTTGCCCAACAATTTGCTTCATAACGAGTAAAAAATTCAAGCCAACCAAATTGAATATGTATATGGAACAAAAAAAATTGCAGAATTAGAGAGGGGATATGAGAGAGAGTAACCCACAACTGCTATGGATTTGAGGGTGTGAAAGAGTGTTGTGGTCCAATGAGATGAGGGTGGTCTGCGTTTGCGTTTTAGTGAGACGAGTGTGCATGTGGTCTGCGCTTGTGTTTGAGCAAGACGTGTGTGTGTTTTAAAGCTACAGTAAATTCTTTTAAAGTTAGCACAAAACGGACCGTTTTGTGCTAACTGTGGTCCTAATTGGTGTGAGCATATCAGTGCGGGTATGGTATGTGGTCGTTTTCTAACTTGCGACCGATTCCGAGTAAAATTGCGGCATATAAGTAAATAAATAAATAACGGACTTGTGTTAGAATTATTGTGTATCATGAAGTTGTGGTAGTTTTAAATTATTGTTTTTATTAAAAATTCAAAACGTTTTATGTTAGTGAACGATTGGAAAATTATTTCATAAGAAAAAGGAATGGAATGGTGCGTTTCGATAATGCAAGTGTGAAAACAGACGGGATTTGCCTGCCGATGGCTGGAGACTCCATTCGTGGTGAGATTTAACATGACACAGAGGGATTAGCTGTGAAGCGGTGAGTTAATGGTGGCGAGGGTTACACTTCCATTTCCTCCAAATCAATCCCATATTACTTTTTCAATTCGCAATGTCCCTCATCTAATATCATATTATTAATGGATTTGTCCATTTTCTTTCATTTTTATTTCATAAAAAAATGTTTTTAGATTTCAAATTGGTAATTCAATATTTCTTTGTTTAATTTTTGCTGGCTTTTTTCTAACTTGAGTGAAGAGGCATGCAGGTGAGAGCTGGATTATGAGCTACTGGGTTCACTTGATGAGAATTCGATTTAGCATGATGAAACTAAACTGCATCTAGTAGCTAATTATTCTTGTAAGGTTCTGTAAGAAGGAAATGTCTTATGGGTTTTCTCAGAAAATGACGAACTATGTCCTTTCTGCTTCTTGTTATTGACTTTTATCAAATGTAAAAGATGCTCGTATTGATATATGCCTCTGATGTGTGAATCTAATAAAGTTTAGTTATGCTTGTTGATAGTAATATGCCCTTTACTAATGGATCTTGTTACTCAGGGAGTTCTGTGGATTATGTGTCACTAGCACTATCTGGGGGACTATTTTCTTGATCTAAGCCTTTGCTGGGTAGTAATTAGGGAATGGCAAAAATTCTCACAGGAACAGGTATTCTCGGAGATTTTCTCTATTCGGAGAGAGTATGAGGATAATTTTATACCCAATTTCTTATTCGAAGAAGGGATGGAGAAATTTTTTTTACCTAATTTTTTATTCGGGGAGGGGACGGGGATGAGGTGGAATCCTCATCCCCTACCCATTTCCTCATTTTAATTTTTAATTTAATTTTTATTTTTTAAAATTACTAGTAAATAAATAATAAAATTTGAATTATAAAATTATAAGTATTGGTAAAAATAAAAAATATCAAAATATTTATATTATTAAACTTTTAGACCTAATTAACTAATTAAAGTCCTAAATTTTTATTGAGCACATTAAAAAGACCGGACATATTCTATTAGCCTAAAACTTTTGTTTTAATTTTAATATTCATTAAATATTTTAAACTTAAATCTATTTTTTATTTATCTTAAATCTATTTTTTATTTATTTTTAGATGTTATAATTACCCACAGCAAATCACAATTTTAATATCTAATCTAATCTAATATTTGCTCTTGATTTACTAAGACTTAACTATTGCACTGTAAAGTGAATATTCCACATTTATAAAGTGTCCACACCACCATTGAAAAGTTAATTTTGAATCTAAATTTGATTTTATTTGTAACAATTTTGTATTAGGCTATTAATTTATTCATGATAGCTTGTATCCCTTGCATGCTGCGTTATTTACTAATTTAATGTATGTGACTTTTGTAATGGATATTAATGTAAGATATATTTCGAACTTTACTTTTATTTGAATTTTTTATTTTAATATGATTAACTCAAAATCAAAAATAAAAAAAAATATTAGTTATTCGGGGACCGGGGACCCTCGGAGATCCCCTGTTATTATTCGGGAAGGGGATGAAGATTCTCTTAAATAATTTTGACGGAGACTGAGAGGAGACGGGGACATACGCAAAATATCGGGGATAAATACAGGGAGATTGATCCCCTCCCCTCCCCTCCCCATTGCCATCCTCAGTAGTAATAATTTACATTTATCTGTGATTTTATATTTAGACTTCAACTCTAAGCATTTTTCATAGTTCCCTTGGAATATGACAAACTGTATTTAAACTCAAATTAACAACCGCAATCGAACCGAGCTATGAACCTGAACCAAATTTGAACCAAAATCGAACCCAACCAAAATAAATTTTCAAACCGTTTGGGTTGAAATCTTGAACCCGAATGAATTGCAACCCCAACCAAAAACAGTAGAAACCCAACCAAAAACCATAATGCCCACCCCTAAATTTTACAATTATTTTCTTGGGTTAATATTATTACTTATTAATTTGGTCTTTGCTGTTCACTTAGATGACTTGCTTGAAAATATTTTGTTTTCTGAGCTACATCAGAGACCCTGCTACTACTACTTTGAAGTCTCTTAATTTTGTCATCTGATTCTGTCAACTCTTTGCATTGAAGAAACCCTTTTCCTTATTTTCATCCTTTTGAGTTTTGATCTCAAACACGATTTGATTATGTTTTTTGTGGTTGCTACTGCTGTTTTTCTTTGCATTTTCATTACATCAAGAAACCCTTTTTCATGTTTCAACTTTTCTGATCTTAACAACACACTTGGGGCATCTGTTTGTTTGTTTGTTGTTGTCTCTGTTCTGTTTAGTTAACTTCAAAATCTATGGCGGAAATCATCATTCCTTTGGTTCCAGAGGTTGTAAAATGCTTGACTCCATTAACAAAACAGCTTGGTTACTTGCCTAACTACAATGACAACATTAAGAAACTCAAGGAATCGATGGTAGACCTGAAGAATGAAAGTAGTAGCATTGAAAACAGAGTTAATGACGACAAAAGCAAAGGAAAAAAGATTGAAGAGAAAGTTCAGAAGTGGCAGGAGAAGGTTGCCAACTTGCTGGAAAGTGCAACCAACATCCTTGAAAATGAAGCGACAGCAGATAACCTGCCATGTCTCAAGCGTTTGTTTACCCGTTATAAGCTTAGCAAGAAAGCAGCCAGAGAGGAGAAGGCCATTGGTAAACTTTTGGAAGCGGCTACGAGATTTCATGAAGTTTCCTACCGGCCTAATTACCGTTACCTCTGGCTTAAGATTAAGCGTGACAAAGATTATGTGTCCTTTGAATCAAGAATTCCTGCTTTGAAGGACATACAAAATGCATTATATGATGATAAAATCAGCATCATTGGGGTGTATGGGATGCCTGGCGTTGGGAAGACCACACTAGTGGAGGAGGTGGCACGGCTAGCGGAGGAAGCTGAAGAGGACAAGCGCTTTGATCAGATGGTCTTTTCAGAGGTTTCCCGAACTCCAGATGTGAAAAAGATTCAAAGGGAAATTGCAGAGCAAATAGGGCTGACACTGGACAAGGAAACTGAATATGCTAGAGCAAGTATGCTGTATGCACAATTGAAGAAGAATAGGAAGATACTCGTAATTTTAGATAATGTGTGGACAGAGCTTCATCTGAAGGATGTTGGAATTCCTTTTGGAGATGAACACAAAGGATGCAAAGTATTGCTGACAACACGAGGTCGTGATTTACTTTCAAGGATGGGCTCTGAAGCTAACTTCTCGATTGAAATTTTAAATGAAGAAGAAGCTTGGAGATTGTTTGAGGTGAAGCTAGGCAATGATGATCTGATTCCTAGGATGAAATCTACAGCAACACATATAGTCAAGGAATGTGGAGGTTTGCCGATTGCCATAGAACCCATAGCAAAGGCTTTGAGAAATAAGACTCAGTCTGAATGTTGGAAGAATGCCCTGCACGAGCTCCGAATGCCTACGGAGAATAACTTTCATAGAGAGCTAGGGAAGGCATACACAGCTATCAAGCTGAGTTATGATGCCTTAAAAGGTGAGCAACTTAAGAAAATTTTTCAGCTCTGTAGTCTAATGCCAAAGTCATTTTTTGCTTCAGACTTGTTCAAATACTGCATAGGGTTGGGCATTTTTCGAGGAATCGACATGGAAGATGCACGAAACAAATTATATACACTGGTGCATGAACTTAAAGACTCTTGTTTGTTGCTTGAGGGCTATAGCTGTAGAGAGTTTTCTATGCATGATGTTGTCCACGATGTTGCCATTTTAATTGCATGTGGTGAACAGAAAGAGTTTTTGGTTAGAAATGGTGATGTGTGGGAATGGCCGGATAAGGATGCACTGAAAAAATGCTATGCAATCTCTTGGATAGATAGTAGTGGTGGTGAACTTCCTGAAGGTTTAGAATGTCCGCAACTTGAACTTTTACTTTTGTCTTCCGAGCATTCTTCTGTTGACGTCAATATTCCTCAGAGGTTTTTCACATGGATGAGAGAGCTCAAGGTTGTAGATTTGACGAACATGCAGTTGTTTTCATTGCCATCTTCAATTGATCTCTTAGTAAACCTTCAAACACTATGTCTGGATTATAGCACGTTGGGAGACATAACTATTATCGGTAAGTTGAAAAATCTGGAAATCCTTAGCTTAATCGAGTCTGATATTGTGGAATTCCCTGAAGAACTAGGTAAATTGACTAAGCTAAGGTTGTTAGATTTGACAAATTGTTTCCACCTAAAAGTTATTGCACCCAATGTCATAGCAAGCTTTACTCGATTGGAAGAGCTGTATATGTCTAATTGCTTTGTTGAATGGAAGGTTGAGGATGAAGGATCCAGTAGTAAAAAAAGTAAAGCTAGCCTTGATGAGTTGATGCCTTTGCCTAGGCTGACCACTTTGGAAATAGCTGTTGAAAACGATAATGCTTTACCCGAAGGGTTTTTCGTCAGAGAGCTGGAAAGGTTCAAAATATTAATAGGAGATAGATCGTTCGAGCCTCCTGTGATTCTCAGTAAAGATTGGTTTAGAATTAGTCGGTCACACTTTTTGATCCTTGATCATCAGTCTTTAAGAATGTTGAAATTGAAGCTTAATTGGAAGACTATTTGCTTGAGGAAATTGCAGGGCATCAGAAAAGTTGAATACTTGTGTTTGGACAAGTTCCAAGGTGTCAAGAATATTCTTTTTGAATTGGACACACAGGGATTTTCACAGCTCAAGCATCTTCTTGTACAAAATAATCCTGATCTCTTGTTTATTGTTGACTCAAGGGAGATAGTGGATTGTGATGCCTTTCCTCTTTTGGAGTTGCTTTCTCTTCAGAATTTGATTAACTTGAAGAGGATATGTGTTGATCGACTTAGCACAGAGTCTTTCTCTGAACTTAGAACTATGAAAGTGGAAAATTGTGATGAGTTGAGTAATATCTTTGTGCTCTCTACTACTAAGTGCCTTCCAAGTCTTCAGAGGATTGCAGTTATTAAATGCAACAAGATGAAAGAGATTTTTGCGATTGGTGGAGAAGAACCTGATGTAGTCGACAACAATAATGCAATTGAGAATATAGAGTTTGCTCAAATAAGGTATTTGAGTCTGGGAAATCTTCCAGAACTTAAAAGCTTTTGCTGTGAAGTGAAGGGACCTTCTATGCCACCATCACTTTTTAATGGGAAGGTAAGCTATAGTAATTTCTGTTTCTCTACCATTTTATTCTATCATGCATTCTCATTTTGTTGGCATATAAGTAGAAAATAAATCCTTCATAAAAAAATAGAAAAACGAAAAAGGAATAAAACAAACTCACTAAGATCTCAACATAGTATGAATTAGATTATGTACTCAAGTGGAAGTTGATTTTGACCTGCATTTGCAATTGATGAACAAAATTCTTGAGATGCTGCTTCTCATTTGATATTGGAATATCTGACAAGAACTTTATCTGAAGGTTGTTTTGCCCAACTTAGAGGCTTTGGAGCTATGTGAAATTAATGTCAAAAGTATTTGGCACAATCAAACTCCTTGTTGCTTTCAACGTCTAACACGATTGATAGTGTGGGGCTGTCAGAAATTAAAATTCATGTTTTATGCTTCTATGATCAAAAGCTTGGAGCAACTCCAGCACCTGGAGATACGCAACTGTACAGGTTTGCAGGTGATTATTTCTGAGGGAGGGCCAGGTCAAGAGCCCCCTTGTTTTGCATTTCGGCGGGTGACAAATATTAGTCTCTGCCATCTACCAGAACTTACATGTTTATACCCGGGATTGCATACTTCGGAATGGCCAGAGCTAAAAAAGTTGGAGGTGTTTTCTTGTGACAAATTAAACACTTTCGCTTCAGAATCATTTAGTTTCCATAGTAATGAGAA
Source organism: Citrus sinensis (assembly GCF_022201045.2). Lineage (NCBI taxonomy): Eukaryota > Viridiplantae > Streptophyta > Magnoliopsida > Sapindales > Rutaceae > Citrus > Citrus sinensis. The sequence goes on along the minus strand of NC_068563.1, from coordinate 8,069,618 downwards.
AAAACAACTTCATGTCCCAAAGCAACCATTCTTCTCCTTCGAAAAGGTATGATACAATGTTTTAGACTTTTATGATCAGTTGAGTCCTTGTGCTTTAAAAGAAATTCGCAAACCAAAATTTTAGAAATGACTCACTCATGTACTCCCTGCAAACAAGTTTTGTACTTAGATCCTTGACCATTTTTTATTTGTTAATAGATACCTGGAATTAACATTCTTGTCCCCAAGTGTCTTTGTTGTGCTCTTGTATCATCACCCAGTAATCCCTTCATTCACATCTTTCCCTCTTTACATTTATATTTTTATTCTTATTTATCATGGACATCACTCCGTCACACATATGTATAGCATATTTTGCATCTACGTTTGCTTTCAATTATTATAAAAATCAATAATGGATGAATTCAATACTTTTATTTAGAATCTACAAATGACTTTGAAATATTACAATGTTCAACTTTAGTAATGTATTCTTTACTTGTTTTTCATTTATTCTTATTGTTTCTTTTTAAAATCTGAATCTTTTTTCCGAATAGACTCTCTTTTTATGAATGGTCAGACTCAATATATCCGCTCATAATATATTATGAAATCAATTTATATGATTGGCTAACTCAAAATTGTTTGAGATAATTGATCAATTTAACTCAAGCTTTTATTTTGTTGATGTTGATCAGATCTTCCCCAATTTGGAGGAACTGGGGTTAAGCATAAAGGACATCATGATGCTTTTGCAGGGTGATTTCCCACAAGATCACCTCTTTGGCAGTCTTAAAGATCTGGAGGTCAGGGATGATGACTCAGCTAGTGTCCCAATTGGTTTGCTTGAGAAATTTCACAGGCTGGAAAATCTCAACCTGTCCTTTTGTTCATACAAAGAGCTATTCTCAAATGGAGGACAAGTACACTTGATAAAGAAGTTGGAGCTGATCTGTCTTAATGATCTTGAGTACTTGTGGATACCAAACTCCAAGATGGGGGACTCCATTCTTCAAAATCTTGAAATTCTAAAAGTACAACTTTGTCAAAACCTTATTAGTCTAATTGACATTTTTCCATTCTCAAAATCTGATTAGTCTAATCTCACCGAACTGCTGCAACTGCAGGTAGACAGTTGCCAGAAGTTGATGAACTTAGTAACACCCTCCGGAGCAAAAAGTCTAGTGCGACTTGAAAGTTTGACGATATATGGATGCAGTGCAATGACACAAGTGGTAATAAGTGAGGGAGATGCAGCAGCAGCAAAGGAAGAGATAGTTTTCATCAAATTGAAGTCTCTGGATCTGCATCATTTAGATAGTCTCACAAGCTTCAGCTCTGGCAATTACACCTTCAGATTCCCATCTTTGGAATATCTATGTGTGATTGGCTGTCCCAAGATGAAGATTTTCACAGCAGGAGACTTAAGAACACTGACAGAAAGCGTTTGCTATGGTTATGGTCATGGTGAATGGCGCTCCGATAGTAACATTAACAAGATCATACATCAATTACATGAAGAAAAGGTACAGATCACTCACTAACCTGTCATCCATGGAAATATCAAAGTTTTTCAATTAAAATGCGTTTGTCAAATCCCTTGGTGCCATTTTGATACCCCTGTTTCTTTCTTTTTATTTAGCTTAACAAAAAAGGTGTAAAAGGTATTTGTGTTGCCCTTTGGGCTCATTATCATTACACAGTTTATATAATCAACGTTCCATTTCCTCCTTATTCTGTGCTTTGAGCTCTTATATACTTTTTTCAGCTTTTGGAGAAGCCATCTATGTCAGAAGTCTTGTATTCATGAATTTGAAGAGTTAATAAAGTTCCGGGTAATTAGTTTTCCTTTAATTTCTTTGATCTCATTGCTTGTTTAAAAAAAATGCACAGATAGTTCTATCAATGATTGCAGACTGAGTTTCATGTTTTGCTCTGGATTTTATGTGGAATTTTGAATCAGTGGAGGTTTCTTGTTCTTATGATTACCCTATTGAGTTTTTCACCTTTTTTTTTGACAATTGGAGGTTTTAGTTTGAGAAAATTAAAGCCTGAGTTTCTAAATTTTTTAAATGTTTGGAAAGACTCCATAACATCACAAAAATCATGCTTTGACAAATGGTCCGGTGTTACATCCCTGACTGGCCCTTTTACAATGAGATAAAAGGCCTTGAATAGTTAATAATAACTAGAGGTTTTTTTTTTGCCCTTTTCCTTGGCATTAGTATTGGCCCTTTGCATCGATGTACTAAGGGCGAGTTCACAATGTACAGACGTCTACACCTGAGCATTTATTTCTCTTCTCTGTAGTTCCTGCTAAAATTCTCTACTTTATGAATGCAGAATGCCCAGATACTGATGAAGATTCAGGTCACTTCTTATGCACATCATCTGGAATCACATTTTTATGTTCACGTTCGATTCTTGTGATTCACTTCATTGTGTCACTACAACTTGGGTATCTCAAGTTTAAAGGCAACTTATAATTTTATAAATGCGTCTCTTTCCTAAAATAAAGATGAGTAAATTCATCTTCTGTGTGTGCTGCTTGTCTGTATTTTCACATTTTAATTACAAACTAAGTATACCTCAATAAGAGGTCTTGTATTGTATAAGTAATGAATTTCTGGTGTATTTTGAGCATGTATTTTGGACTTGTTTCTTCTAAATCTTGAAATTCTATCCGTATCTGAAGCGTTGTGCCATCCTTTTTCATCTTTTCAAAATCTCTTTATGAAACTATGCAACTCTTGGTTACTAACAAAGTTGTTAATTACGAATTTCATATTTAAGCTAATAATCCCAATCCATAAAGTTCGAGTCTCTTGACTTGACTTCAAGCATTAAGTCACTTGATGGAATTTTGGTTTTAAATATATCGCACTATATGGGTTCGGTTGCCGAGCGGATATATATAAAATCGCCATCCCTGCTCAAGAGGCCACAATGCAAAATTTATAAACGTAAGTGGGTTGTAATATAAAATCAATAAACTTTATTAGACGGTAGCATAAACTCAAAAAACGTACGGTACCAGTAGTCATCAATCTCTATCGATTCTCAAAATTATGATTTTATGATCTCCAAGATATATACAGTATAAGTGAATTTCTCATATCTCAAGGTTTAACGTTTAACAATCAATCAACACATATTTTAGTAAAATTTTTTTTACAGTGTTTAAATTTATTTGTAGGGATGGAAGATTATCCATCCCATTTAATTTATACTTTTTAAGGTTTTATAATCAGTTAATAATTTCTTATTTTTTTAAAAAATCTCTATTGTATAATCTTTTAATATAAGTCTTAACTAAGTACTCGTTTGAAATTATTTTTGGAAGGTTTAAAAGTAATTTTAAAAAGTTAAAAATTAATTTTAATATTTGGTAAATCTTTTATAAATCACTTTGGGCAAAATTCTCCCATCCTACAACAAATTTTGAAAAGTAGGAAGGGAATTGCTTTTCAAAATCTGATTTTAAAAATCACTTTTATACTTACTACAATGTGTGTGTGTATAATAAAAATTCAAAATTATCCTTACTAACTAGAAAAATAAAATCATTAACTTTAAAAAAATTATTATTATTGCAATTATATAGAGATAACGAAACTAAAAATAAAATTAATAATATAAAATATTTATTATAGTTATCAATTATTATATGTACTCATTAAAAAATATTTTACGCAGATTTTTATAAATGTTTAAATAAATTTGATTTAATATTATATTTAATTCAATTATTTACATTTCTACGACATTTTAATTGTAAGAGTCACTGAACACATACGACTGTTTTTAAAACTCACAACACTTTTGAAAATAAATTTTACTAAATGTTTAACGGATTTTCTTTACAGCTGATTATTTCTACAACACAGTTAACAATAATTATTTTAAAATTTACAGCGTTATCAAACTATTCTCGAAAAATTTTGTTTGTTTTACCAGTTTGCATTTGAAACTTTTAATTTTGAGCAACTTTAATTAATAATTGCACCATCTAAGCCCCTTTCAAATTGAGTAAGTAGATAATTAGCAAATATCATTGAGTTCTGTCTCCTGTGCTGGGTTTATAAGGGGTGATCTACACCTTAATTGGTAAGACGCGTTTTGGGGTGTATGAGCGCCCCATAAATAAAACTGTGCGGGCCTTGTTAAGGTGCAAAGCAGACAATAGCTTGCCATGTTAACATGTTAAGAATGAATTCTGAAGACTATGTCAACAGTTGAGTCAGCAAGTTTGCTGAGTCATTGACCACGTCAGCAATTAGTTATATAGGCAAATTAGTTCTTAGAGTTTGTTATATCTTTCCCACCAATAGTTTGTTACAAGTTGTTAAGGTTATTCACATGCTTTTGTTGCTGTAGAATCTTCTGGACGCATGTATATAAACCTCTGTAATCCTTTAGTTTATTGTTGAGTGTTAGAAAATGCATATTTATAAAGGAGAAAACCGTCATTTTACATTTTAAGTCTTATTAACAACCCTTACTTTTATATATTTAACCTTCTTGTGATTTAATTACATGTGTTTTATTTTAATTAAGTATTTTATGTATTTTAGGGGCATTATAGTCATTTCACAATAAAGGAGAGATCAGACGGCAAAACGGACATCACTTTTGAACTCAGGACGGTCGAAAACCTTAGGAGGAGTATAAAAGGAAAAATGGCACTATTCACATGTACGGTACTATTCACGTGTACGGTACTGTATACGTTACTGTTCACGACACTGTTCACATAGACGGATGATGACGTGGCATTGACCGATGATGTGGCATTGACTGATGAGGTGTCACGATCCTGTTGGACTAAAATTCTTATGTACTGTTGATGGTGACGTGGCAGCATATCAGTGGACGAAAAATCTCGCGTACGGTGCATGCATCACACAGGATTATTTTCAACCAAACCGCGTTACTGTTCATCCGGGTCAAACCGCGTTACTGTTCAAAGTCGGGTCAAACCGTGTTACTGTTCATCCGCGTGGTCAAACCGTGGACTGTTGACTGATGACGTGGCGCAATCCTGAGCGTCCAAACTATTTTTAATCCGATGGCCATGATTTACTCCATGTATCTATAAAAAGGGGGCCTCCCCCCCCTAATTGGATATCTCTGAATCCATTTTTGGAATCCATTTTCTGTAATTCCCTCTCCATCTTGTGTTTTCTTCGTATTTTAATAAATTCCCATTTTGCCCGTAGTTCAATTATGAGTGGCTAATTTTCTTTCAAGCTTGGGTTGAAGGTGAAGTCTCAACATGTGTCATGGGCTTTATTGGTAAATTTATTTTCTTTTCCCCTCTAGTTTTTGTGGATGTTTTGACTTCTCGTCGACAAATAATACTAATCTTGTCTAGTACCGCCTTGGTTACACCGGCTCTCTAGTACAAGGTTATTATTATTTGGCACGATAAGCCCTTAGCACCATATTGATTAGAGCGTGGTTCATGAGGTGTGGATTCCCCCCTCATGATTTAATTGGCATTAATACGGATTATTTAGCCCATGATGCATGTTGATACGGATCCAGATACCCAAGTACGTCATTTCAATAGATCTTCGCTTCAATTTATTCTCGTCATTTCAATTCCAATTTCAGAATTTATTATCGCCATTTTAATTTACGTTTTAGCATATTCCAAACCATTTCCACCATAGATCCAACCACCCATTTGCAAAATTAATTCTATACACAATTAAAATCCACCTCCTCGTGGGATCGACACTCGTCACCATTAGACTATACTACAATAGATTCGTGCGCTTGCGAGTACATTAAAATTTGCACAACAAGTTTTTGGCACCGTTGCCGGGGAGGTAAGTAATTTTAATTCATAGAATTAATTTTTTTTGAATAATTTCTTTTATTTGTTTTCTTGTATTTTTTTTATTAAATTAAAAAAAAAAGTGAATCTACATTTAAAGGTTAGTATTTCTTTTCTTTTTCTCTTCTTTAAAATTCTGTAATTTAATTTTCCATTTATTTTTCTTTGTAATTTTTTTTTGTTTATCTTATTAATTTAATTTTTAGTTAATTTCTTTCACGTATTTATTTTTGTGTATTTTTATAGAAAGGTTGTAACAGAGTAATAAGGTTAGTATCGTAATTTCTCCCTCTTCTTTATTTTTATTTATTTTGTTCCCATCTTTATTTTTTATTTTATTTGTTTTGCATGCATGGTCGAAGGTCATTATTACCCAATCTTGAACCTATAGACCTTGAACTTGAGAAAACACTTCGCACACACAAACAAGTAAAAAATAAAATGGATTTGCAACCACAGGAGAGGCCATTTAAGGACTACTTCAGTCCCTTAGCTAATTTGAGCACATCATGCATAAGATACCCAAATGTAGCTGCTAGGAGTTTTGAACTAAAACCTAGTGTGCTAAATTGTCTCCCCACATTCTATGGCCTAGAGAATGAGGACCCATATAATCATTTGAATGATTTTCATGCAATTTGTCAAACATTTAAATATGAGAATTTTTCAGATGATGATGTTAAACTCAGATTATTCCCATTTTCTTTAAAAGATAGAGCTCGTTCATGGCTTAATACATTACCTGCTAATAGCATTGCATCATGGGAACAAATGGTAACTAAATTTTTAAATAAATATTTCCCAGTGCATAAAACCAATGCTATTCGCAGGGAAATCTCAGAGTTTACCCAGAGAGAGGATGAGCAGTTTTTCGAAACATGGGAGCGATTCAATGGGCTACTCTTGAAGTGTCCACATCATGGGTATGAAAAATGGCACCAATGCCAATACTTTTTGGAGGGATTATTGCCGAATGTGCAAGAATGGCTAATGGCAACAAGTGGAGGAGAGCTAATGTCAAAAAGTGCATCAGAAATTTGGGAATTCTTCCAGCGACAAGCAGATAATTCCCAACAACGGAGTCGATCACTCAGGACTACTAGAAGAATTAAGGGAGTAAATGAGGTTCACATTGGCGAGTCAACTTCGGGAATCAAAGAAGTCAAGGAGATGGTTGAAGGTCTTGCTCGACAAATAGCATCGTTATCGACTGCTAAATCAACAGAACCACATGACCATGACTCATACTCAGATCAAGCCAATGCCATAGGTGTAATGAGAAAGCCATCAAATTACAACCCATACTCCAACACATATAATCCTGGATGGAGAGACCACCCCAATTTTTCATGGTCTCAAGGATTCCAACAGAATGGACCAGCAGCTCCAGCTCCACCAATGCAACAAATTCCTCAAGTTCCTCAAGCCTCTCAGCCACCATTTAGACCATACAATCAGAATCAGAATTTCTCTCAACCCAGACCATGGGAGGATTCATTCCAGAATCTCAAGAATCTTACTCACTCCACGATTGAGCAACAAAACCGCACCATTGATGGACTACGAAATGAGTTGAGAGCAGGTTTCAACTCACAAGCTCAATCAGTTTCAAGCCTCGAGAAGATGGTGGGACAACTTGCTTCTTCAGTTCAGACCTTGGCAATGACCGTTGAGAAAGGCAAATTTCCAAGTCAACCAGTGCCTAATCCTAAAGGAGTACACGAAGCAAGTACCAGTTCACCACAGCAGCATGGAGAGGTCAAAGCAGTCATGACCTTGAGAAAAGGAAAAGAAGTCGACAACAAAGTAGAGATGCCGGTGACAAAAGAAAATCAAATTGTTCCTGTGAGTGTTGAGGACTCACCACTGGAGGAGAAAGAAGAAACCAACCCACGAGAATACGTTCCGAAAGCTCCATTTCCTCAGAGGTTAGCGAAAGGCAAGAAGGGAAAATCTACAGGTGAGATTCTCGAAATCTTCAAACAGGTAAGTGTTAACATCCCTTTACTTGATGCTATTAAGCAAGTTCCATCTTATGCCAAGTTTCTTAAAGATTTGTGTACTAAAAAGAGAAACATGCATGTTCAAAAGAAGGCATTTTTAACAGAAAACGTTAGTTCTATACTCCAACATAAAATTCCTTTAAAATGCAAAGACCCAGGCTCCCCCACTATCTCATGTAGTATAGGGAACCACACAATTGAGAATGCTTTGTTGGATTTAGGAGCTAGTGTAAATTTATTGCCTTACTCTGTGTTTGTGAAACTTGGACTTGGAGAATTACACCCAACTCCAGTGGTGTTACAACTTGCAGATCGGTCCACAAAAATACCTCGTGGTATTGTGGAGGACGTGCTTATCCAGGTAGACAAGTTCTATTTTCCTGTTGATTTCATTGTAATTGACACTCAACCAATACAAGATTCAAGGAAGCACATCCCCATTATTCTAGGCCGACCTTTCTTGGCAACTGCGGATGCTCACATTCAATGTAGAACTGGAAATATGCAGTTGTCCTTCGGCAACATGACTATGGAGCTGAACATCTTCAACATTGCCAAACAACCTCACAGTGCAGATGATGGAATTGTTGATGTGGATTTAATTGAAGCATTAGTTGATGACACTTTTCTTTCAAACCTTAGTGATGATCCTTTACAAACATGTTTAACTCACTTTGGTTTTGATTTTGATATTGACAGATCAGTTGATGAGGTCAACGCCCTGCTTGACTCAGCACCATCTATGGACACTAATAAATGGAAGTCAAGAGTTGAGCAACTAGCACCATCAGAGAAGCAACTCATTCCATCATCAGAATCACCACCGAAACTCGAGCTCAAACCATTGCCCAACACTTTGGAATATGCGTTTTTGGGAGAAGAAAGTACTCTGCCGGTAATCATCTCATCATCCCTAAATGACGAACAAAAAGGTAAGTTGTTGGATGTTTTAAAAGAGCACAAAGAAGCATTAGGATGGACCATAGCAGATATTAAAGGTATAAACCCAGTAGATTGCATGCATTACATTCACCTTGATGAAAATGCTAAAACTACTAGGGAGATGCAACGTCGGTTAAATCCTAACATGAAAGAAGTTGTTAGAACTGAGGTCCTTAAGCTATTAGATGCAGGTATCATTTACCCAATTTCTGATAGTTCATGGGTCAGTCCTGTACAAGTTGTCCCCAAAAAGTCAGGAGTCACAGTAGTTACGAATGCCGATAATGAATTGATACCAACTAGAGTAACTACAGGATGGCGTGTATGCATTGATTATAGAAAATTGAATTCTGTCACACGTAAAGATCATTTTCCTTTACCATTTATCGATCAAATGCTTGATAGATTAGCAGGCCACGAATTTTATTGCTTTCTAGATGGTTACTCAGGATATAATCAGATTCCCATAGCACCAAAAGATCAGGAGAAAACTATTTTCACTTGCCCTTTTGGCACATTTGCATATAGGAGAATGCCATTTGGATTATGTAATGCACCTGCTACATTTCAACGATGCATGTTGAGCATTTTTTCTGATATGGTGGAACGATTCCTTGAAGTCTTTATGGATGATTTTTCTGTTTTTGGTGACTCATTTGATCAATGTTTACATCATCTAACACTAGTTCTACAGAGATGTATCAAGAAGAACTTGATCTTAAATTGGGAGAAATGCCATTTTATGGTAAAACAAGGTATTGTTCTCGGTCACATCATTTCGAGCAAAGGTATTGAGGTTGACAAAGCCAAGGTGGATCTCATTTCTAATCTTCCTCCACCCAAAACAGTCAGAGAAGTAAGATCTTTCCTTGGGCATGCTGGTTTCTATAGACGTTTCATTAAAGATTTTAGCAAAGTTTCTAGACCCTTATGCAATTTACTTGCTAAGGATGTACCTTTTATCTTTAATGATTCATGTCTTGTGGCTTTTGAAAAATTAAAGCAGTTGTTGACATCATCACCCATCATTCAAGCCCCAAACTGGAACTTACCATTTGAGCTAATGTGTGATGCATCTGACTATGCAGTAGGAGCAGTATTAGGACAAAGAGTTGATCGAATTCCTCATGTTATTTACTATGCTAGTATGACATTGAATGATGCACAGTTGAACTATTCAACTACTGAAAAAGAAATGCTAGCAGTAGTGTTTGCATTGGAAAAATTTCGATCATATCTCATTGGTTGTAAAATAATTATATTCACAGATCATGCTGCTCTTAAATATCTTCTCACAAAGAAAGATGCAAAAGCTAGGCTAATTCGTTGGGTGTTACTTTTGCAGGAATTTGACTTGGAATTCAAAGATAAGAAAGGGACAGAAAATGTTGTGGCGGACCACCTCTCTCGTCTCCATCTTGACACAATTACAGAGCCATTAATATTGAATGAGTCATTTCCAGATGAACAATTAATGAGTGTGGAAGTATTACCTTGGTATGCTGATATAGTTAATTATCTTGTTACAGGTAAACTTCCAGAGCATTGGACCAAGCAAGATAAGGCTAAATTCTTTGCAGAGATAAAGAATTTCTTTTGGGATGACCCATATTTGTTCAAGTATTGTGCAGATCAAATTGTTAGACGATGTGTCCCAGAAAGTGAAATTCAGAATATCCTTTCATTCTGCCATGAACAAGCTTGTGGAGGCCATTTCAGTGCTAAGAAGACAGCGACTAAAGTTTTACAATGTGGTTTCTATTGGCCATCTATATTTCGAGACGCTTACACTTTCTGTTCTTCATGTGATAGGTGTCAACGAATGGGAAGCATTACACGAAGGAACATGATGCCACTAAATCCAATTTTAGTGGTTGAGATTTTTGACGTATGGGGTATCGACTTCATGGGACCCTTTCCCCCTTCTTTTGGCCATCAATACATATTGGTTGGTGTTGACTACGTCTCAAAATGGGTAGAAGCAATTCCATGTAGGACCAATGATCACAAGGTGGTGATAGCATTTTTGAAAAGCAACATTGTTTCACGCTTTGGATTCCCTCGAGCAATAATCAGTGATGGTGGTGCCCACTTTTGTAACAAAGCATTCAAAGCTCTTTTGACAAAGTATTCAATCACACACAAAGTGGCAACCCCGTATCATCCGCAAACCAGTGGCCAAGTTGAGATCTCCAATCGAGAAATAAAGCACATATTAGAAAAAACGGTGAGGCCGGACAGAAAAGATTGGTCATTAAGACTTGATGATGCTTTATGGGCATATAGAACGGCTTTCAAGACCCCGATTGGGATGTCACCCTACAGGCTAGTGTATGGAAAAGCTTGCCACCTACCTGTGGAACTCGAGCATCGTGCGTATTGGGCCATCAAGAAATTCAATTTTGACATGCAGCAAGCCAGCTCAGAAAGAAGATTACAGCTGGCAGAACTTGAAGAAATTCGCAATGACGCGTACGAAAATGCCAAGATTTACAAGCAACGAATGAAAGTCTTCCATGATAAGCAAATTATGAGAAAATCGTTCACTCCAGGTCAGAAAGTGCTTTTATTCAATTCTCGCTTGCACCTATTCCCAGGTAAGTTACGCTCTCGTTGGTCTGGTCCCTTTATTGTTCATACTGTTTTTCCACATGGGGCAATTGAAATTAAAGACCCAAAGAATGGTGTCACGTTTAAAGTTAATGGTCAAAGATTAAAGCCATATCTAGAGTACCAACCACATGAAGAAGACACCGAAATAAATTTGAGTGACCCATCAAATTTGAATTGATTTTTTTTTTCTTTTCGTTGATTTGATTTTTCTTTCTTTCTTTTTATTATTATTCTTTTGCTAATTGAAATTGTTTTTGCATAAGTGTGTTTATTTTACCATTAAGTTTTCTCTTATCATTTTTAATCATGAGTCTCATACTTAGACCGTTCCTCCTGAACATTCTTAAACCACTTCAACGTGTCAAAACTCATCTCAAAAGACAGATTCAATTTTGTAAAACACATCGCATTTGGGCTCTACAACCACCAGAGTCAGTAGCCTATGTTGAGGGTTTAGAACACCAACTCAGGGACATTGAGAGAAGTGTTTACGACATCCAGTTGGAGCTTGAGGTAAATTCAATAAGAGGACGATTTTAATTTTCTTTGTGTGTTTTAATTTGTTTTTCTGTTTGTGTGCTTTAGTTTGTTACCCCGGTGAAGTGGCGGATAACGGTACTCCGTGACAATCAAGTCGGTTACTTCAGTTTCCCATAATAACTGATATTCTGAGGCGAAGGTATGGACAGAAACGAGATTCTAGCGAAGCTTCACAAGCGATTCCCTTCACTTCCTCAGAATGCCCTCCTTACGATCTATAAAGCTCGGTCCGAACGCATGCGATTACTCATGAGGAATAACATACCTGCTGACATCCGTTGGTTAATCGAGGCTAAAGTACGATCGGCAGGTGAGTTACCTCCAAAATTTATTGCATACATGCCTGGTTGTGGTAAAGGAAATTATGCAAGAAAACGACGAGCTCGAAGAATTTCTGTTGCTTGTCATAAGTGTGCCAGAATGAGTTGCAATAAAAACCCATGTTCTTTAGGAATGATGTCTGATAACAGGGAAGATAAGATTCAATTCATTAGGGATGGCTTGAATAAGGAGTCATTGGATGATATCCTTTTGTCTCTTGAAACGCATCCCAGTGGATATGTGCAAGGAGCGATTCTCCAGTTATGGCCATTATTCCAGAAAGAGCATGTACGATATAGTCTCGGGAATCTGACTATAAACGACCCTGTTTGCCAGTTTATAAGAAAACTGGATAGGAAGCCTATCCTCGACCCATAGAGGGCGTTCAAGCCGTTTCTGGACGTAAAACCAGAGGAAGATGTGAGCCACAGTCGCAACTACGTGTAAATATCCTTTTACTTTACTGTTATTTTATTTCATTTCACTGTTGTTTTATTGTTTGCATTATTGTCTTTAATAATTTTATTACTGTTTGCTTTTTCCTTTTTACTGTTTTCTTTTTGACTCGCGAGCCATGTGCTTCATGCGTTATTTGACACTAACATGTTACCTCATTCACAGCTGTGACCCACTATCACCAAGACTCTTAAATGTGATTTCTTTTGTCAAACACTCACAAATTGTTTTTGAGAAATATTCCAATGGCAGCTACTCCCAATAGACAATTCAAGAACATTTGTGTGCTTTCTGGATTTACATATGGCAAACATAAAGAGTTCGTTGAGGCAGCCATAGATCTTGGTCGAAGCGTAGCAGCGAGAAAATTACACTTGGTGTATGGAGGAGGTAATCGAGGGTTATCAAAAATGGTCTCAGAAGCAGCTTTTATCAGAGGAAGTCAAGTGTTAGGCATCATCCCAAGAGTCTTAAAACCTTTGGGCAGTTCGTCTGACTCATCAACTGGAGAAGAGTTAGTCGTCTCAGGTATGCAAGAAAGAATAACTGAAATACTTAATTATGCTGATGCTTTTATTTTCCTTCCAGGAGATCTTGCAACACTAGAGGCACTTATGACACTAGCATCTTGGGCCCATCTAGCACTTATAAACCTCTGTAATCCTTTAGTTTATTGTTGAGTGTTAGAAAATGCATATTTATAAAGGAGAAAACCGTCATTTTACATTTTAAGTCTTACTAACAACCCTTACTTTTATATATTTAACCTTCTTGTGATTTAATTACATGTGTTTTATTTTAATTAAGTATTTTATGTATTTTAGGGGCATTATAGTCATTTCACAATAAAGGAGAGATCAGACGGCAAAACGGACATCACTTTTGAACTCAGGACGGTCGAAAACCTTAGGAGGAGCATAAAAGGAAAAATGGCACTATTCACATGTACGGTACTATTCACGTGTACGGTACTGTATACGTTACTGTTCACGACAATGTTCACATAGACGGATGATGACGTGGCATTGACCGATGATGTGGCATTGACTGATGAGGTGTCACGATCCTGTTGGACTAAAATTCTTATGTACTGTTGATGGTGACGTGGCAGCATATCAGTGGACGAAAAATCTCGCGTACGGTGCATGCATCACACAGGATTATTTTCAACCAAACCGCGTTACTGTTCATCCGGGTCAAACCGCGTTACTGTTCAAAGTCGGGTCAAACCGTGTTACTGTTCATCCGCGTGGTCAAACCGTGGACTGTTGACTGATGACGTGGCGCAATCCTGAGCGTCCAAACTATTTTTAATCCGATGGCCATGATTTACTCCATGTATCTATAAAAAGGGGGCCTCCCCCCCCTAATTGGATATCTCTGAATCCATTTTTGGGATCCATTTTCTGTAATTCCCTCTCCATCTTGTGTTTTCTTCGTATTTTAATAAATTCCCATTTTGCCCGTAGTTCAATTATGAGTGGCTAATTTTCTTTTAAGCTTGGGTTGAAGGTGAAGTCTCAACATGTGTCATGGGCTTTATTGGTAAATTTATTTTCTTTTCCCCTCTAGTTTTTGTGGATGTTTTGACTTCTCGTCGACAAATAATACTAATCTTGTCTAGTACCGCCTTGGTTACACCGGCTCTCTAGTACAAGGTTATTATTATTTGGCACGATAAGCCCTTAGCACCATATTGATTAGAGCGTGGTTCATGAGGTGTGGATTCCCCCCTCATGATTTAATTGGCATTAATACGGATTATTTAGCCCATGATGCATGTTGATACGGATCCAGATACCCAAGTACGTCATTTCAATAGATCTTCGCTTCAATTTATTCTCGTCATTTCAATTCCAATTTCAGAATTTATTATCGCCATTTTAATTTACGTTTTAGCATATTCCAAACCATTTCCACCATAGATCCAACCACCCATTTGCAAAATTAATTCTATACACAATTAAAATCCACCTCCTCGTGGGATCGACACTCGTCACCATTAGTCTATACTACAATAGATTCGTGCGCTTGCGAGTACATTAAAATTTGCACAACATTTATTCTCTTAGATTAATAAGAATGAATTTAGTCTATTGATTTTCTCTCTAAAGCTTTAGAAAATTTCTCTTCAACTAAACACAATATTTTCTTTAACTTGGTATCAGAGCCACTTTATTAATAAGTTATGGCTTCTTTAAGCTCGAATCTTCCAACACATATCTCTTCTGGAACATCCTTTACCTTTACCTTCACCACACCAATCAAACTTGATCGCACAAATTACATGATTTGGAAACAACCAGTACTGTCTTCAATTCGTGGCAATGGTCTTGAGAGCTACATTGATGGATCTAGGCTTTGTCCAGATCAATTTTTTTCCTAATAGATCTGGATTTGATGAAGCTAATGGAGAAGATCAAGAGAATCCAAACTATGCTGCATGGAAACGTCAAGATCAACTTCTACTTAGCTGGATCATGTCTTCAATGAGTCTTGAAATTTTTAGTCTTGTGGTAAGCTCACAAACTTCTTTTGAGCTATGGAAGAATCTGGAAAAACAATTTGGATCTGAATCAATGGCTAAGAAAGTTCACCTTAAAATGCTTCTTAATAATTTGAGAAAAAGATCTTTGTCTATGGCTGAATATTTTACAAAACTCAGAAGTATAATTGATGGTCTTGCTTTGGCTGGAAGTCCTCTAAGCAACACTGATCTAATCACTCATCTTATCATTGGATTAGATCATTCCTATTATCATGTTGTTTACATTGAAGCAAACATGTTGAACATGGATCTAAGTGAAGCTTTTGCTATGTTACTGACGCATAAGGCTGGACTTGAAAATAGTAAGATTATTAACAGTAAAGAAGCTGAAAGCAATTATATGGCACAGTAAAGAAGCTGAAAACAACTATATGGCTAATGTAGCTCAAGCTGGTAACTTTCAAAAGAAAGGTAATGGTAATGCTCAGAATAATTGGAACAAAAATGGAGGTGGTAACTGGAATCAAAATTTTTCTGGTAGATGTGGAGGATATCAAGGTAAAGGTTCAGGAAGAGGTAAATGGAGTGGAAATTTTAGAGGCTTTGCAGGTGGTTTTAATACTGGAGGTGTTAACAGTGGATGATTTGCTGGTAATTTTGATAATGGAAGTACTAATACTGGTGGCTTTGGCAGAGGTGGTTTTGGGAATAATAGAAAGAACTTTACTCAGGGAGGAGTTGTATGTCAAATTTGCTTTAAGTTCAATCATACTGCTGCTGAGTGTAGAGATAGGTTTAACAGAAAAATTGCTCCAAGTTTTCCAGTTCAAGGCTATGCTCCAAACTAGGGACCAAAATAAGCTTATATGGCTACATCTGAGGGAGTTGCTGATCATGGTTGGTATCTTGACAGTAGAGCTACTCACTATCTTACTAACTCAATTCAGAACTTAACTGATGGTAAGATTTATTTTGGCTCAAATTCTTTACTTGTAGGAAATGGTCAAGGACTTCAAATCACACATGTTGGTAATGCATGCTTACATGCTTCCTTTAATTCATTTATTCATCTTCATAATACCCTCTGTGTTCCAAGAATTACCAAAAATCTCATAAGTATTTCTAAACTTCTTTCTGATAGTGACATTATAATTGAATTTTCTAAAGGACAAGGTGAATGGAGCACTGCTAGCTCAAGGGATTGTTAAAGGAGGGCTGTATAAGCTGCTGTCATATGAAGAAACATTTCCCTCTTATGATGCAAAAATCTTCTAACCAAATTCTATGGTGTCAGTCTTGTCTTCTAGTCAACCTTCTGTTGATCATTTGTCTGTGCAAATAAGGTTTGACTTTCCAGTAAGCTTTCATGTTTCAAGTAATGTTTCAGTCAATCTTTTACATAATAGACTTGGTCATCCAAGCAAGTATGTTGTTCAAACTCTCTTGAAAAGTAGTTGTATAAACATTACTTGTAACAATGAGCAAAAGTTTGAGTTCTGTGATGCTTGTCAACTTGGTAAACTATACCAATTTCACTTTTCAGCAAATGAAATCAAATCAAAACATCCTCTAGAATTAATTCATACTTAACTATGGGGACCGGCCTCTGTTCTTTCTATTGAAGGGTATAAGTATTACATTTCCTTTGTTGATGACTACACTAGGTATTGTTGGATATTCGCTCTTGTGCTGAAATCTGATGCCCTAGGTACCTTCAAAAACTTCAAAGCTTTGGTAGAAAAATAATTCAATCTACCTATCAAAGCATTACAATATGACATAGGGGGAGAGTTCAAAGTTTTCACCTCTTCTCTTCATCAAGAAGGCATTCAATTTAGGCATAGCTGCCCTCACACACATCATCAAAATGGTGTGGTTGAGAGGAAGCATAGGCACATTGTTGAAACTGGATTAACTCTTCTTGCTCAAGCTAAAATGCCTATTTCCTTCTAGTGGTAAGCTTTCCACACAACCTCTTATCTCATTAATTGAATGTCAACCACAGTTCTAAATAATCAATCTCATTATCAAAAGTTGTTCCAACAGTCACCAAATTATGATTTTCTTAGAGTCTTTGGCAGTGTATGCTACCATTTTCTCAGACCATATAATCAACACAAACTTGATTTTCATTCTCAAAAGTGTTTGTTTATAGGTTGTAGCCCTCTACATAGAGGGTTATAAGTGTCTGGACAAAACATGAAGGGTGTTTATTGCAATTCATATTACCTTTAATGAAAATGAGTTTCCTTATTCTAATTCTTCATCAGAGTTAGTACAAATCTTTTCTCCTTCATTCTGCATTCTTCATGACAGTAGCTCAACATAGCAACCTCTGATACCACTATTTGTTCCAGTAGTGCCACCAACTCCAAACTCCTATTCCTTACCACAAATCAACACCCCTCCTTCACCATTCTCTTCTCATACATTTACCCAAAATTCATCAGTATCACCTTCTCAACCAGCTTTACCAATAGTTCCTACGCATCTAATGGTTACAAGAGCCAAACCAGGAATTTTCAAACCCAAAACTTATCTTACAGCCACTCAAGATATCGAACCAACCAGTGTCAAAGCAGCCTTAACTGATCAGAAATGGTATATGGCAATGACAGAAGAGTTTCATGCTTTAAAGAAAAACGAAACATGGACTCCGGTGCCAGCTAAATTAGCCACCAAAATTGTTGGAAATAAATGGGCATTTAGAGTGAAGTATAATCCAAATGCAAGTATCTCCAAGTATAAGATAAGATTAGTTGCAAAAGGATTTCATCAAACTTATGGTGTGGATTTTTTTGAGACTTTCAGCCCTGTTGTAAAACCCTGTACCATTAGAATCATTCTAAGCCTTGCAGTGATGAATAATTGGACAATGAGGCAACTAGATGTCAACAATGTTAGCAAGAATGCATGTATTTAAATTTGTTATTTTAGCTAATTGGCAAATTGTAAGAGAAGCTTACATTTAGGAGGAGTAATTTGTGGAATCATTCTTTAAATACATGTAAGGTTTGTCATCATCAAAAAGGGGGAGATTATTAGCATATATGTATCCATAATATTGATTTTGATGATAGCAAACAATATTAAGAATGATTAAGGTTTTAAAAGCTCAAATTATTTTTCATACATTTTAAAAAATCATTATTTTGATAATATAAGGTTTTATATTTAATGGAAAAATGATTTTATGAAATTATTTATTTTTCAAGTTTATGGTTTAATTGAAAGAGTTTTGAAAACTTTGAAATCAACAAGTATTGCTTGAAATTTTGGAGAAGGATTTATTTGAAAAGTATTCATAGCATTTTGAGTTATATCATAATTTCAGAAAGTTTTGGGAATAGTAAGCATTATTTAGAAATTCTGAAATTGGACTTATTTGCTAAATGTATAACGTTTTGGGCCATAGTACAGTTATATAACGTTTTGGGGTCAAACTGTTATTTTATAAAATAGTTCACTGTAGCAATTACTGTATAAAATGGCGATCTGACATCTTGATAACTGCTCACCGACATCTAACAGAATTGAAGATTAGCTTCTGGACACTAATGACGATCCGACATATAGATAACGGTTAACCGACATTGCACAAAATTGAAAGATTAGCCTCTGGACACTAACAGCGATCTGACAATTTGAAAATTCGGCCCAACAGTCATATTGACCAGTCAAACGGCGATCCGATATCTAGTTAACGACGATCCGACAGTGAGCAGAAAGTCAATAACGGTTAGTTTTAAGCTCCAACTATAAATAAGTTCAATCCAATTCAAACAAGAAGAATTCCAACGATCATCATTGAACAAAATATTGAGAATACAACTTTTATTGAGCTTTAAATCATTGTATTCATCTCATTCATTCACACATTGAGCTTTCATTTGTGATCAAACACATTATGTGAGAGAAATTCATTTGTAATCTTTTTTTGTAAAATCAAGTTAAAAGATTGTAAGTGTTGTGATACACTTAGGTTAAGAGATTGGGGATAATCTCTTGTTGTGAAGGTCCATTGACACCTTGAAATTCAATTGTAAGCATTTGAAGCCTTGGAGGCTTGCTTAGTGAAATCCTCAAGCCCGGTGAGCTTGGAGGCGTGGACGTAGGCGGAGATTGCCGAACCACGTAAAAATCATTGTGTTTGCTCTCTCTTCCCTTACTCCTTTATTATTGTGCTTTATTGAATTTATTGTTTTTGATTCCATTAAGGCATTAGATTAAATTGTTGTGTGATTTGCTTAACTTAATTTTTAAAATCCCAATTCACCCCCTCTTGGGTTGTGTTGGTCTATAATTACTAATGCTATTGGTGTCAATGTGCAAGTGTACACAATAAGTAATAAAGTGATGAGTATTCAAGATCGTCTCCACAGGGATTGATGTTAATAAATTTGCTACAGCAATCTTAACAGTGCAGATTTTGTGTCTAAATTAAGATAAACAATTGATGAAACTAATTTACTAATTAAAATAAAAACAGAATAATAAAATGCAACAAAGTAGATTATCACGTCAAACTCAAGGATAAAAATAATGAGAATATAGAGTAGTTGAGTGAATAAACTCTCTTAATGGTCTTGACTATTTTTCTAATGTTTGGCTCGGTTGCTACAGCATTTGCTACAGCACTGGGCAGAATTCTTATGTATCCTCAGTCGTCGCATGTTGGATATCTTATATCTATATGCAACCTAACAGTGATCAGTTGTTATGCCAACATAAGATATAGCATTACACGCTTAGGTTCTACTTACCCTACAAGGTGAATCCTTATGTCTAGTTCATCACTAATCTTAAATCAAGCATGGCCCTTTTAGGACTCAAGTAAAACTCAATCCGGGAAACTCAATTTAAGATCAAGTATTGTTCTGATATGTTCCACTAAGATATGCCCTTTTGCGGCTCTTCATTAACTAGTATCATTAAATGAGTGATCAACCAAAATAATGAATAAAATAAATACTATCAACACAAACTGCTACAGCAAGCATGCAGCAACACATATTTCCAGTCAATAAACCATCAAGATTGTTTATCACTCAATCACAAATAAATTTAGTTCATGGTTTGTAAAAGAAAAATAAAGAACAAAGTTTTAGCCATGAAACACATCCCCATGAATAAATAGAAAACGCGAAAATAAAAGAAGGATAAGAAGGATTGAACTCTCAATTGATCTATGCAATTTTTCCTCTTGTGTAGCCTCCAATCTCTCTCTTAAATCTTGTTTTTCTTTTGTTTCTTTGTGTTTTTCTCCTTTGGGTGACGATTCTCTCTAATTCTTATGATGTGCTCTTCTTTTATAGTTGAAAATTAGAATAAACAAAAGCGTAGGTCGCGCATAAGTCAGATTAGGAAATTGTAAATCGCAATTCTGCAAGTATCCCGCGTGGAATTTTCTCTGTCGTTGTTCCAGGATTGCTACAGCAACGGGTACAGCAACTGCACTTTTTCAGATTTGTTTAAATTCTTTTATAGCCATGTTCTTCCTCCTTTTTGCCAGCCTATTGCATCAACATTCCTTCCATGAATTATAAGCTTCTGGAAACCTACAATTATGCACACAATTTGAGCACGAATTCCTTTAAATCAAGCAAAACTTATTAAGATTAAACTAAAATGAATGTTTATGCAAAATGTAACAAAAATGCAATAAAAACACATCATTTACTCTCTAAGTGATCTTGATTTAAGTCTAGAATTGCCATAATAACTCTCATTTCATAGAGTTATTAGGTTGCATAACTAGAATTTCAAAGAATGCATAATTGAGTGCTAAATGAAGATGTATTCATGCATGAACCTGATGGATTTATTGATCCTCAACATCCAACCTATGTCTGCAAATTAAATAAAGTCTTATATAGTCTTAAGCAAGCCCCTCGAGCATGGTATGACAGATTGAAAGATGCTTTGTTACAGTGGGATTTTCAAACTTCTCGATCAGATACCTCATTGTTTCTTAAGCATACTGGTTCAAACATTTTAGTCATCTTCATTTATGTAGATGACATCTTAGTTACTTGCTCTAGTAATGCATAGATAGAGAAAATTATTACACTTCTTGGCTCTGAGTTTGCTCTTAAGGATCTAGGTGACTTCAACTACTTTCTCGGATTAAAAGTTACTCCATCTAGTGCTGGTTTACATCTCTCTCAAACAAAATATGTTAGAGATATCTTAAAGAAGGCTCACATGCTTGACATTAAAGGTTGTAATACACCAGTGAGTGTTGCAGATAAATTGTATAAAGACAAGGGTAATTTGTTTCAAAATCTTTCTCTTTACAGAAGTGTTGTTGGATCCCTTCAGTATGTAATATTGACAAGGCCTGATATAGATGGCGAGAAAGATATAACAAACTTTAAGAACTAATTTGCCTATATAACTAATTGCTGACGTGGTCAATGACTCAGCAAACTTGCTGACTCAGCTGCTGACACAGTATTCAGAATTCATTCTTAACATGCCCCCTTAAAGTCAAGGTCTTGGACAGACATTGAGCTTATCTCTCATATAAGTAAAGTGATCAAAACAAAGTGGCTTAGTAAGTACATCTGCCAATTGATTAAAGCTTGACCCATGTTCAACAACAAGTTCCTTCTTGGCAATGTGTTCTCTCACAAAATGAGGATCCAATTCAATGTGCGTGGTTCATGAATGATATTTTGGGTTGCTTGCCAGAGCCTTTGCACTTTTATTATCATAGTACAGAACAGGTGTGTTACTGAGCTGCACTCTGAGTTCTTGCAACAGATATGAAATCCATAGAACTTCTGAAGTTGTCAAGGCTAAGGCCCTGTATTCTGACTCAGCTGATGATCTAGAAACAACATTTTGCATCTTTGATGACTAGGAGACAAGATTGGGTCCAAGAAATATGCAGTAGCCTCCAATAGACCTTCTGTCATCAGGATTAGAGCCCCAATCTGCATTTGAAAAGGCTATCAAAGAAAGAGATCTTGAGTTGTAAAATTGAATTCCATAAGTGGTTGTACATTGAAGATACCTAAGAACTCTCTTGCAGGCCTGCCAATGAAGTACAATAGGAGCAACCAAGAATTGGCTTAACTTATTGTATAAAGACAAGGGTAATTTTTTTGAAAATCCTTCTCTTTACAGAAGTGTTGTTGGATCCATTCAATATGTAACCTTAACAAGGCCTAATATAGCCTTTACTGTGAATAAGTTAAGCCAATTATTAGTTGCTCCTACTATACTTCACCGGCAGGCCTCCAAGAGAGTTCTTAAGTATCCTCAATGTACAACCACTTATGGGATTCAATATTTATATATCATAACAAATTCAAGAGAAAAAAAAAATCAACTCAAGACATTTTCATGCAACTAGATGTATCGTAATCACTTTTAAGAGAGGTTTTCTAAACGTATTTTGAGCTAAGAATTATCACATAATAATATCTTTCTTGACTAATATGGGTGAATTAATTGGATATTTCTCCCATATTAAGTGAGGGTAGAAATCTACCTTATGTTATAATAGATCTAATATAGTTTAGATAGATTTCGAATCATTAATAATTTTTTTATAATATACATATTAGTGTTCTAGGACAAAAAAAAAAATTACGACAATCCTAAATATATATTTAAACGTGTTAATATCCACTTGAACTTTTTAAAAAATAAAAAGTATCCTCCAATCAAATCAAGAAATATTAAAAGTGCAAGTAGCCACTACGAGTTTCTAATAATATCTCAAAATCATCTTAAATTATACTTTTATATAAACTAATAGTAACTCCTTTAGCTACCGTTAAAGAATATAAGTTAAGATACTATTTTTCTCTTAGATTCATTTAAGAATGTAAAATAATATTTTACAAGGCTTCAAGGGGAAAATTGTTTTTGATCTTAAACTATTTAATAATGGCTAATACAGTTAATAAAAAAGTGGTTGGTTGATATGCAAAGCTAAATCTTGATGTGGATCTAAGATTGTATTAGAAACTTGGGTAGATATTAGCACTTTCAATATTCTTAGGTGGTTGGAGGATAATATTTCTATAAAGAAACAAAACAAAATTGCAAATTAGGGTGGAGATATTTCCACCTCATTATTTTTGTAAACATGTAATTTTATGCTTTATGATCTAATATGTTTTATATAAAAATTTAATAATTTTCAATTTCCCACATGTCATGAGTACATTTTCTTAGTTTAGTTGAATATTAATAATCACACTAATAAAGTAGTATTTATATATAAATCATCTAAAAACAACAAATTTTTTATTAAAAATTATTAAAGTTATAATAATTTTTTGGTAATTTGATACATTTACTTTATGATGTATAGTAGTCATATTAAATTTTTGTTAAAAACAACTTTGGTAGTCCAATATAATAAAATAAACAGTCACAAAAAAAAAGTAAATGAAGTTGAATTTAATTGATTAATATTTCAAATTTATTCTTTATTCTTTATTTTTTTAAAAATACTTTGAACTTTTTATAATAATTTTCTAAAAGTGAAGTGGATTTATAAAACTTGTGGGATGGAAACATCACCATTTAAAATGTAAATGCTTTTTAGTTATTGTAAAATATAAGAGAGTTCCCCGTGTCTTAGAAAATTATATTTTCGGTAAGTTTTTGTATCTTTTTTACGTATATTCGTTTTTGTGAGCAATATTTGATACAAAAATGTGTGTGTGCGTGTGTGTGTGTATAAAAAATAATGCGAAGATTTCACACTTCATGCACGTATACACTTGCATATTTGATTAAGTGCTTTTAAAGAGGTAATTGAACAGACCCAAAAGGTCAAGTAGGCAGGCTATAGAAGGGAATGATCATATAGATAGATAGATAGATAAATAGATTGTAAATGACTGAAATTGAGTCTATAATATTATCAATGGAAAATTTACAATCACTTAAAAACAACACACTACAAATATTTCATCCCGCGCGTTTATAGGCAACTGGAAAAAAAAAACATAAATTCATCATTCACCCTTCTCAATTTCAGTGCTCAAACATCACACAACCACCAATAATGAAAACAATAATAGTGATCATACATTCTACTTACACTGGAGTAAATAATATTAATATGATACTGCAATTAATTATTAATTAATATATAGCTTAAGGATGAGAAGGAAATAGAGGAAATAGTGGAGGTAAAGGTCGCCATTTTCCAAACTTGGGGTGGTCGTTGTACTTTGGAGGAATCTTGGGGAGTGGAGGAAGCTTTGGGAAAGGTGGGCATGGCTTCTTGGGGAATGGTGGGATCTTTAGAAGTGGCGGCAGTGGCTTAAAGATTGGTGGCTTTGGTTTGTAGATAGGTATTGATGGTGGAAGCACTTTTGGGATTGGCGGTTTTGGTTTGTAAATCGGAACTAGTGGTGGAAGTACTTTTGGGATTGGAGGTTTTGGTTTAAAGATGGGAATTGGTGGGGGAAGCACTTTTGGGATTGGGGGTTTTGGTTTGTAGATGGGAATTGGTGGTGGAAGCACCTTTGGGATTGGGGGTTTTGGTTTGTAGATGGGAATCGGTGGAAGCACCTTCGGGATTGGGGGTTTTGGTTTGTAGATGGGAATTGGTGGTGGAAGCACCTTTGGGATTGGGGGTTTTGGTTTGTAGATGGGAATCGGTGGAAGCACCTTCGGGATTGGGGGTTTTGGTTTGTAGATGGGAATTGGTGGAAGCAATTTCGGGATTGGGGGTTTTGGTTTGTAGATGGGAACTGGTGGTGGAAGCACCTTCGGGATTGGGGGTTTTGGCTTGTAAATGGGAATTGGTGGAAGCACTTTCGGGATTGGGGGTTTTGGTTTGTAGATGGGAATTGGTGGAAGCAATTTCGGGATTGGAGGTTTTGGTTTGTAGATGGGAACTGGTGGTGGAAGCACCTTTGGGATTGGGGGTTTTGGTTTGTAGATGGGAATTGGTGGAAGCACCTTCGGGATTGGGGATTTTGGTTTGTAGATGGGAATTGGTGGTGGAAGCACTTTCGGGATTGGGGGTTTTGGTTTGTAGATGGGAATTGGTGGAAGCAACTTCGGGATTGGGGGTTTTGGTTTGTAGATGGGAATTGGTGGTGGAAGCACTTTCGGGATTGGGGGTTTTGGTTTGTAGATGGGAATTGGTGGTGGAAGTACCTTCGGGATTGGGGGTTTTGGTTTGTAAATAGGGATTGGTGGTGGAATCACCTTTGGAATTGGTGGTTTTGGTTTATAAAAGGGAACTGGTGGTATTTTTGGAATGGGAGGAAGTGGCTTTTTGAACTTTGGAATTGGAGGGAGTGGCTTCTTGAATTTAGGAGGGAAGCTCTTGGGAGGAAATGGGAAAGGATGATGGCCAAAGCTTTTCAAATGAGGAAGTTTAAACTTAGGGTGTGACCATTTGGGCAGTGGTGGGTACTTAAAATGAGGCCAAAAAAATGCCGAAGCACAAGTTACGGGAGAGAATTTCAGCTTCTTTGCCAACCCAAATGTGTGCTTTCCATTGATTTTTGTCTTCAAAACAATCTTTGAAGACTCTAAGCCATCATAAGCAGGACATGGAGTGGCTGATGAACTGTGAAGTTGTGCATAACATTCTTCCTTGAGCTTTCCATCTTCAACAATTTCTTCAGGAAGTGATACCTTAAACTTACCTTCTTCATCGAGCTCACCGGTCCCTCTTGTTTTAAACTCTCCATTTTTCGACTTACAGTCTATTGTCACTCGAAGTCCTGTTAAAAGTAAAATATGTTTGTGAATAACTAGTAAAATAGTTAAATTATTAAACCTAAAAGCTTAAATTGGTAGGTAAAAGCGCAATAGGGACAAATTTTAACAGATTCCTCATATGGACAAATTTTAAAATTCATTATAAAAATTGTCCTTACAAAGATAGATCGAATGCATGCATGCACGTCGTTGCTTTGCTGACAGGATCGCTTCGAATTCTCAACTTAACAAGTAAAAGAACTTGAGAAAATTTAAAAAATGGCTTAGATTTGAATGGAAATAGTAACTCCCATGTCCAAACAAAAGAAGAAACTTTAGGACTCCAAAATTGTCGCTTGCCATGCAAATTAATTAATACTAGCAATGCATGGCTATAAGTACAGTTTCTGCCTTTGTATATGATACAAATAAAAATTAACGAACCCGAAAATGCCTGGCTTGTCTTGAAGTTACTTAGCGCACAATCTGCACATTCTCCCGTTCCAACTACCTCAACCGCCTTGTCCTTGGCATGACAAAGACTCACAGCAAATAGTAATGGCACCAAGAAGCACACCAGTACTCCTCGGGAACCGGGGAGGATCCGCATTGGGAACCGTGCTCGCGGAGCCGGCTACCCGATAAAGAGTACAAGAAAAATCAATCAAGAAAAGCACAAAATTAGACAACTTATTAATATAAATAATGATATTGCATGAGTGAGCTCATTTGCTTTGCTTCACTATATATAATGATCTCGAGGAAGTGATCCTTAGGCCTCGCCGACACCGCACTAAAATGCTTCACATGAGAATTGGGACCACGTCAAAGTAGATTTTTTTTTTTTTTTGGGGGGGTTAATTTTGGAGAGGTTGGTGTAACGTGCACACCGGCACATCATCTTCATTGAATAAATTCTCAACTACACACACAGCTTTATAAACATTTCTTTATATGTGATCGATCTTTATCGGCTTAAACCTACTTACGATCTTTATCTGCTTAAACCTACTTCCCTTGCCATCATAAATACTTTGCCTTTTGGTAATGTCAATCTATACAGAGGTGTATGTTATTTGAGTCATGGGTCCGGTACGGTTAAGAGTTGAAAAGAGAGAAATGCGCGTGCATGATTAATTTGAGGCGTTTAACAATTTCACGTGAATCAACTGCATGTGTTTTATCAATTAGGGTATTTATTAATTTATTGTACGACGTCAACTGTTAACTACATGATTGGTATTTGTTGTGCCTTAATGAGTAGCTCTTAGAACAGATGGGTATATAACTACAAAATCATATATATATATATATATATATATATATATTGTTCCCTGTAGTAGTGCGTACGGTTAAAGAAAACCATCACGTGCAAATGTCTGTATGTTTTAAAATAATGATACTTAACTCATTAGAGGGGTACTTACTATTATTATGACACGTATCATTTTATCATGCGTCAATTTTTAATTAATGTTAGAAAATTAGGTGAATATACTCCTCTCTGGCATCGCAACAAAGTATAATCTTATTGTGAGTGATGATGATGTATTTAATGAAAGATTGATTGGTGATTGATCACGTAGAGTCCATAGGAAAGCAACATAAGCTAATGAAATTGGGAACTTTCAAATAAGATCAAATTTTGAGGTCGTCGTTAGCTAAGAAGAAGAAAAGAAAATGAAATGTAAACTAAGTTTTGATGTCTTGGTTGGGCTGTGGGTCTACACTCTGATTCATCATTTCGTAGCTGGCTAGCAAACAAACAGCATTATGCACCTCCATTAGCGTTTGCAATTATTTGCTATACTTGCTAAGCTTCAATGAATCAAAACTATTAATGCTTGAACCTAATATTCTGTTGAGCCAACGGGAGTTAGCAGCTTGTTTGCCGTCATTTTTTTATTTTATTTTTTTAAAATTTGGATTCAGTTTTACAGCTTATCTTTTTGTAATCTTATGTCATATGTGCATTCATAATAGTGTATCATTAAAATTTAATTATAATATTATTTCTTATCCAGCAAGTACTAATTACAAAGTTTAGATTAGTACTGAATCTAAATTCTTAAAAAAAAAAATTACAATGCTCTTGCAATTACTTTCACCACCCTGCTAAAAAGTCTATTACCACATTCTACAATAACTTGAGAGAATCTTCTCAGCTAAGTCTAATCCAGACAAATATAACACAGCTCGAGTATCTACCAAATATAACTAAAAAATTTGTGCTTAAAAAAATACGAGATTTACTCAACACCTGTATATATTTAAAAAGGAAAAAAATTTAAGTCCCAATAGAACCAGTAACCAAAAACAAAAAAAGGTTTACGAATGTTCGTTGATTCAAAGTCATCATTTAAGCATTCATCTTTAAAAATCGGTTGATTGCATAAAAGTGAGGGAAAGAAAAATTGACATGAAGATTCGTCTGAAAGAACATACGTAGTATTCACATCTAACCTATGAATTGGTCCAAACCATACGATTGAGACGCAACATAACTTTTTGAGGCGACAATGATTGGCACTTACAAAGTTCAAAGGTCTACTAAAAGTTCCGTACAAGTAAAAAGTAGATTCATTTTGGGACCCCAATCCAATCCCATTTTAAATTTTGTAGGTAGCGTTTACTTTTTGGATTGGATTGAGAATCCTGGGGAGTGGGAATCCTAGGATTGGGAGTGTGGAGTGGGAGTAGGTTGTTTACTTACACTGGAATGGAAGTATGAAATGGAGATCAGAATCCAATTTATGTGTTTACTTTGTCTTGGATTAGGAGTAAATAGTTTCAAATTATAATTTTATTCTTATTTAAAGAATTATAATTTTTAATTACAAAACTAATAAAAAATATATTTAATGAATAATATTTATTTTATTATATTGTAAATTTATTATAATTATTAATATTCTTAATTATGAACAATAAATTATTAATTGTAATTTTAATATAAAATGAAATGTTATTTTATTTTATTTAATATAATTATATTAAATTTATTATTATATAAAATAATAATATAATATTATTTAGTACAAAATTAATATTTTCTTAGAATAAAGTATTTATTATTATTATTAAATAAATATAGTACTATTATTTTTAAAATAAATATAATAATATTATATTTATTAATTCTCTATTAATATAATAATATTATTTTAAAATAATTTTAACTTAGAATCAATGTAAATTATTATTTAGTTAAATATAATATTATTATTTAAATAAATATAATATTATTTATTTTATTTTATTAATTATAAAACATAAAATAAAAAAAAAAGAGTAGAAATGGGGGGAGTCCCACTCCCACTCCCCACTCCAAAAATAAATGGAACCCACAGAGTGAGACTCCCAGCCCCTCCCCATTTTAAGTAAGTAAACGCTGGAATATGAGCTAGAGTGGGAGGAATCCACACTCCTCACTCCCACTCCAACAAGTAAACACAACATTAATGTATTGGCGTAAATTGCGGGGCGAGTTTATAATGTCCAATACGAGTGCAAACCAAATCCGGTACATTGAATCTGGTCCTCCCCAAACCCCACCACCCCACCACCCCACCACCCCAACCCCCACAAAACAAAAAGGACAAATCCATTTTATAAAGACAATAACAAGTCACCGCTACACACAAAGACCTCCCATGTCAAAATTTAATAAGGGGCATCAAGGTTCCAGAGATTTTTGATTAGCCAGTACCACTTTGGTTCAAATATCATTGTCTCAATATTAATAACAAGCAGCAAAGGGGGGTAGAGAGAGGAGCAAAAATAGAGGAGAGCATTCTTTTTATCCACATTATTTGTGTTCCAGTGGAAGTCTTTAATCACCACCTAAAAAGGAACAACTCTAGATTCATGATTCATCCACACAAACCAAAGGCAAACAGAATATCGAGATTTGAAAATTAAAGAAAAGAGAAGCATGTAATCTAAAAAGGATTCTTCAGATTCAAGAAAAAATTCTGTTCTTCCTACTCAAAATCAGAGTTAGTTTCCCTTCAAAATGGCTCAACCTTTTTAGAATCTCCGAGAAAATATAAATATCTATGATTTCTTTCCAAATGCTACAACAGCAAGGCAGGTCTTTTCTGGCCTACTTCCCAAAACTACTTCCACTCGTATGCTCTCTAAAATTTCCAAATTCCTAGCGTGAGTTACAAGAGTTCGCACTTCACCAGAATGCCTGATGCAGCTGTACTGGGCAATAGTTGCTCATCTACTTCTTCTTCTTTGATTTGCTGGACAATGACTGAGTATATGCAGTTCCCTGAAAAAGGGCCACAAACAAATCATAAACAGTTTGGATATATGTATCTTTAGCAATTACAACCATAAAGAAGCTTGAAATGAGCACATGACATGATTCATTTGAGACTGAAATTGCAGAGGAAAGCTTCTGAGAACAAAAGCGGAAAAAGAATATTTTCCTAGTGACAATAATGTATCATAAACAACACACCTGAAGCCATTCGTCCATTGAGGCATCTGTAGTTCCTGTACCAACTTCCACCTTTGGAGCCTTCTTAGTTTTCTACACCCCCAAAAAGAGAAAGAAAAGATGTCGGAATCATTATAGGAACATAACTACTAAAGGAGAATATGGTTATACTATATCTGAAGGAGGACATGCTTCTGAGGAATCACTTTCCTTCTATTGCAATAGAAGTACATGCGCTAGCAGAATATTTTTTTTTAGTACAGGATGTACAGCTTCATAAATGATTATAACATTCCAACAGCAATTAGTGGCATCAAATATACATGGAAGGATTGTCGAGTGCGTGAAATTAATAATTGAATGATGGCAAATAAATCAATACCTTGGACAATTGTTTGACTTGACCATGAATCCATAACCCAAAAAGGACGAGAAGCGCAATTCCAAGGGTAACAAGAAAAACGGACTCAATGCTGATGAACCCACCAGATTCAACAACTTCAATGGTACCATTGTAGAAGGTGCTTTGGTAAGGATGCTGGTCTACCTCATAAACAATGGAGCCCACAAGATCAAAAGTTCCAGGCTGAACAAGGAAAAAAAAGGCATGTAAGCTATAAGCTCAAACACAATCTTCTTTCTGTCAATTTATATGCATCTCAAAGAAGCTAGAAGCTAGGTTGAAAATAATAGTAGGAATATTTTGAAAGCTTAAAAGCGTAATAAATGTACCTGCAAGAACTTGCTGACAGCAAAAATGTATGGAAAGGTAGCCTGAGCTGATACCGGCACAGTTGCATTGTTAAAGGCCTAAAATAAAATAAATTAAAAAAATTAAAATAGTAACAATTAAGCAATAAAAACAGTCCATTAGAAGTATCATATTGCTTAAGATATCTTCGTAGAGCTTGATCATACAAAAACCAGTACAATATCACATTTATACAGAACCAAAATCTTGTCAACTTAGGCCTAAGTGTTCGGTCTAAACCCCCTAATACTCTCAGCTTACAATGAAAATCTTCAAAAACAACCTTTCAATGCATTGCATTCCGTATGTTCAGTGATGTCAATACCGAATTACTTTTTTTTTGGGGGGGGTGTTACACAAAAGATTATCCAATATTGAATTACTCACAAACTGGAAAAGCTTTTATACTAGAATTGCTAGCTAGCACATTCTCCAGGGTCAGCTAGTACCAAAGGCCAGACACACAAGACTTTAAATTGATGTTGCATAGATCTAAATTTTACAGTATGAACATTGCTACACAGTTGAACCTAGAAATCTCCGAGCTGAACGTATATCAAAGAGACCATCTATAACAAACAAAGACGAATTATCTCTTCGTAATGAGATGGCAATAATGCATAAACTCATGTAGAATTCATGAAACAAATCGCAATATATCATCAGCCAAATTTCATCGATATTTTAAAAAGATCATTAGCAATTATTGATTGCTATTTCAAAGATTTCAGCATGTAAGACACTATGCCATGAATGATTTAATATTTTCAGGGTCTTGACAGAGAGGGAAAATGCTAAATAAGTTGTGGAACAAGCAAAAAAATGCAGAATCAGAGGATCCACCTCAAAAACATAAGCTAATTAATTTCCCATCTACACCAAATACCTGCAGGAGAGTGACTCTCAAGAGTAGCTAATGGAATAGGCTACAATGTGATTTTTACAAATCATACTAGTAACTAATCTGTGGAAAATATTCATTAAACTTGCGCATCTAAATTAAATCAAACATGAGCATACCTGTCCAGTGAGATTTTGAACCAAAAGACTGTGATCAAAAGGGAGATGAACACTGGCCTGAATTGCAATCACATTCACGCTTGACTCCCCTGTTATTTCAACCAAATATACAATTGAACTAAGCTCCAGAAATCTATCAAAAATGACAATTAAAAAAAATTATATAAATGGACAAGAAATGATGCACAAATTTTACATGCCAACATGTGAGAAATTATGTTGGAGTTTCAGCCAGACAGGAACCAACGGAAGTAACAATAAACCATCAAGCTAAGGTCACTTAAGAAATCAGATCGCAGTAATAATGTATTTCTCATATCTAACAAAATTAGCTAGTTAATCAAATTACCATCATTTTTCATCCCAACCAGTAGTTCAGTTTCTTCTCCAGCAGCCACCACTGCATCAAAAATAAAATAAAATAAAACAGAATCACATCAACCATTTACACATCCCAAACATTACAAGCATACAAATTAATAGAATTTAATAAACAGTCACCTCGGGCGCTATTTTTAGGGAAGATACAGACAGTATCCACTCCTGGAGCAGGGCTAAAAGTCCCATCACCAAAATCTTGAGCATCCTCACCAACAATCCCAAGATCACCCCCTTCGGTCTCTGCAACTCCCGTTTCCGAATCCGATTGACACCTAGCAACTATCAAATGAAACAAAGATAAAGGAAAAAAAGAAAAAGAACTATTCACATGTATTTGGTATAACAAAACACGTGTTGAATTCTAACAATCTAAATAACCAACGCAACAGCATACAAATGGATACGTAAAAAGCACGCACTTTTATAGAAATTTTTAACTAGAATTTTCAGAAAGAACTTTCTAATTGTGATTTCGCTATCGAAAGCAATTAATAAACAATTCGATCAAAACTTAACCATAAATAACAAAATTCGAAGTCTAACAGACGAACAAAAAAGTCAAATCAGATCTTAATTAATATAAAAAATCAAAACGATCGTATCAACGAAATCATGGAACGAATCGAAGAAATGTGGGCGTGCATGTACGGATCTAGATCCGGAGATGAGAAAGGGCGGACCTTGAAGAAGAGGAGAGGCTAGAAGGAGGAGAGCGAAGAAGAAAACCCTAAACGTCTTCATCTCCATGGTTGTTTGTTTGTTGTTTGAATTGACACGACGCCGCTTTGGAATTGAATGAAGGTGATCAGTGAATACACCGCCAAAGCTACCCTTGTTCAAACAGTAAGGTGAGAAAATGATAATTCTCCTTTTTATTGTGTTTAACGAGAGACCAGCACTGCGACCAAATCCTTTCGAAAACGGTGTCGTTTTTTTTTTGTGGGGTTGGGTGGGGTGGGGGGGGGGGGGGCTAATTGGAATTTTACGATTGTCAACCACAAAAATTAGTGAAATATTTTTTAAATAATAATAACCTATTTCGGAAAATGTTATGCTTAATCGGACGATTATTAAATAAGTTGTGATCATGAAATTCAAGTTTAGAATTATATAATGATAAGTATTTGATTAATAATTAATCATTTTATAATTATTTGATTAACCGTATTCTATTGACTCCTTTTATCTTATAAAATTATATTTTATTCCCTGTGTTTTAAAGATTATTTAGCTAAAATTTGAAAATACAGTATTACAAAATAAATAAGTGACATATTATAACCCACACAAATAAACATGTCGAATTCCTTTTATCCCACGTTTGATATATTCCACGTAATACTTTTATAAGATAAAGGATCTTTATCCCGGGTTAAAACTTAAAACCTTAAAATTAAATTACATTTAACCGCAACGGTTAAACCTTCATTTAAATACTGCTATAGTCCACATTCATGAGTTAAAATATGAGAGAGGATTATCTTTTTGGAGTGATTAAAGAATGATAGAAAAGTTTTCTTGCAAGTTATCTATGATGGGATAGGTGTTTTAGGGACCTACACAAGACAATACCGTTATAAGCCGATTAGGTGACTATGATGACACTACAATGGACAAGTTAGGCTTAGTTTTCTGAAAAGAGTGCTGATGTTTGCCCTGGGTCAAACCCCGAGTCAAACCCTGAAAAATATAAAACGGCGTCGTTTTGTTTTTAATATTTATTTTTCTTCTCCGTTTTCTTATTGAATGATGTTTGCGTCGTTTTCTTTTTTTTTTCTTTTTCATTTGTTCGTTTCTTCCATCCTCGACCGAGATCCATCCTCTTCATCTGAGTTTCTTTTTTGTTTCGCACCCATTGAAGAACAAGACCAACAGCAGCTGAGTTTCGGCTGCGAAATTTGTCCTTGGAAGCTGAGTTGAAAGCGTCTGAGTTTCTTTTTTGTTTCGTACCCATTGAAGAACAAGACCAACAACAGCTGAGTTTCGGCTGTGAAATTTGTCCTTGGAAGCTGAGTTTCGGCTGCGAAATTTGTCCTTGAAAGCTGAGTTTGGACGGTTGAAAGCTGAGTTTGGACGGAACAAGACCAACAGCAGTTGCGAAGTTTCGGCAGAGGAAGATTAACATTGTCATTGTGCCAAGCTTGAATTTTCGAAGATTTGTTTTTTTCGGTATTGTCTTCTTTGTAGCATTTTGTTTTTTAATTTTATTTTAAATTTTTCCCTTTGTTTTTACAACATTGTAACATTATAACATTGAATTAATTTTTTCAGTTCTCATATTCTTGATTTGTCTCATTTTTTCAGTTCTCATATCATTTTTTCAGTTCTCAAATCATAATTTATTTTTTACAACATTGTATGAAACTTTGTTTTGGGTGATATTGTCGTTATTTGACAATTATGTTAATATAATGGGTACATGCATTAAACTATGATAATGATCGAGAATAAAATTCCTCTTCTTATTCTATTATTATTATTACTATATTTTGGAATCGACATGAGCAATTAAAGAGCTACAGAACTTGCGCAATACTTACGAATTGTGGGGGGGGGGGGAGGGTTTGCATTGTTGATTAAAATCTTTTTTCTCATCTTTTATTGCCTAGAATCATATTAAACTTTAGGCAAATTAACATGCAAACTCTACAGAGTTGTACTTGCACGTTCAGGGTCTGAACTTTTTTTTTTCCCTTTTTGCCTCTCTCTCTCTCTGTGAAGTAACTCTTCCTATTTTCATTTGCAGCAATTAATGGATAATTTCGAACAAGTGGAGGAGGTTGATGAAGTTGGGGAATTGCAGGATTTACAAGGGACTAATTTGGAAGAAAACAATGAGGAATTGGTGGTGGAAAATGTTGTTGAGCCTACGGTTGGGATGCCTTTTGATAGTCCTGATGAAATGTTTGAATATTATAAAACTTATGGCCTACAAGAGGGGTTTACAGTGATCCGGAGATCTTGTAGAAAAAGGGATGATGAGAGTTTGAGATATGTGACATTTACTTGTGGGAGAAACGGGAAGTCAAAAGCCAAAGCCACTAATGTTTTGCGGCTTCAACCAAACCAAAAAATTAGATGCAATACTAAAATTGGAGGACGTTTGGATATTGTTAGTGGAAAATGAGTAATTGGAAATTTGATCCTTGAACACAACCATGCCGTGAGTCCGAGCAAGAGTAGGTATTATCGATCTAACCGTTCCATTAGTCCTTTTGTTAAAAAGCAGCTTGAAATAAATGAAGAAGCTGGAATTAAAATGGCTCAAAGTTTTAAGTCGATTGTTGTCGAGGCTAGTGGCTTTGAAAATGTGTCATTTTTAGAAAGAGATGCTAGAAATCATGTTAACAAGGTGAGGCGATTAAGACTCGGAGAAGGGGATGTTATTGCAATTCAGAGGTATTTTCAGAAAATGCAAACAGAAAATGATGGGTTTTACTTCAGTATCGACCTAGATGAGGAGGGTCGGTTAAAAAATGTATTTTGGGCAAATCCAAGGAGTAGGGCAGCCTATAAGGACTTTGAGGATGTTGTCACATTTGATACCACATACCTTACAAATAAATATGACATGCCATTTGCTCCTTTTGTAAGAGTTAATTATCATGGTCAATCAATTTTGTTAGGATGTGGGTTGATTTCGCATGAGGACACGGAAACATTTACGTGGTTATTTGATACATGGCTATCATGTATGTCTGGGTGTCCTCCCTTTGGAATCATTACATATCAAGATAAAGCGATGAAAAACGCAATTCAGATTGTTTTTCCAGACACTAGGCATCGATGGTGTTTGTGGCATATATTGAAAAAGGTGCCTGAGAAGTTGAGAAGGTATGCAGAATATCATGCCATTAGAGTTTCATTGCTTTCTGTTGTTTATGATTTACATACTCCTGTTGAATTCGAGGAAGCTTGGCATGACATGTTAGATAAATATGATCTTAGTAATAATCAGTGGCTAAGTGGATTATATGAGGAAAGAAATCGTTGGGTTCCATGTTTCGTGAAAACTACATTTTGGGCTGGAATGTCAACCACTCAGCGTAGTGAGAGTATGAATGTGTTCTTTGATGGGTATGTTAATTCGAAAGCAACTTTGAAGTAATTTGTGGAGAAATATGAGAAAGCAATGGAAAGTAAAATTGAGAAAGAATGGCAAGCAGATGCACGGAGTTTTAGCCAACAGTTGCCATGAAAAGCAAGTTGAAGAAGTATACACTATTTTCAAGTTTCAGGAATTTCAGCAGGAGCTGATGAATAAGATATATTGTGAGGTTTTCAGTTGTAGGGGGTCAGAATTTGAAGTTATTGAAAACGATGAAAAAAGTAGAGAAAAAACTTTTAAAGTCATTTTTGAAAAAGATGAAGGTGAAATTCGTTGTGTGTGTTCAATGTTTGAATATAAGGACATTCTTTGCAAACACGCTATCGCAGTATCGTCACGTAACCGTATGCAATTACTACCTGAAAAGTATGTCATACAAAGATGGAGGAAAGATGTGCGGAGATTCTATAGTAAAGTCAAAGTCAATTACGATGCACGAAGTTCAAGCATTGAACATCAGCGATATAAAGAGGAGTGCACTGCTTTTTATGATGTTGCTGAAGTGGCTTCAAAAAATAAAGAAAGCTATAAAAATATAATGGGTTGGATCGAGAAAGCAATGAAGGATGTATCTCTGAATGTTCGAAGTGACGGTGGCGATACAACCATTTATGGTGGATCAGGAAGCTGTAGCGAAAACATATAGGATCCAGTAGTAACTCGGCGTAAAGGTCGTCCACCTAGTCAAAGAAAGCAAAAGCAATTTAAGAGGCCAAAATAGAAGTCGAATAATGCAGGATCCAACACAACTGTAGAGGTAATTACTTTAATATATTTATTTTACATTAATTTAAAATATATACTTTAAATGTGTGTTAACCGCATTTGTAGGACTCGGAGATACATGATTTTTCTTCGCAAGTGGCTACTACAATCCCAACAGAAGAGAGTCATATGACTATGATAATGTTTTTTTTAATTTGTTATTTCCATTCATTGTCATATGTTTGATAATGTATATATAATTTTTTTTTTGTATAACAGCTAGCACAACAAGCACCCTTACAACATGTATTTTTCCCCCCTTACTATCAATCTTGGATGAATTATAGCGGAGTCCATCACGGAAACTTGCAATATTTTCAGCAACAAAATTTTGAGGAGGCCAATCGAGGGGAGTTTTCAACTGATGAACCAAGCACATGATCGAAGTTAATTGAAGTTAGCTTATGTTTTATGTATTTACTTGGTGTATGTGTATTTCGACATTTTTTAAATTTTAGACTTTGTAAGTCTTTTTCAAAATTCTAAAAATGGATCTATTTGGAACATAATGGAATGAGTTGGGCCATAGTATAATTTTGAGAAGTATTATTGGGGTCAAATTCTAAATTCAGAATACTTTAATTAATTCAAACAACCGGAAATTTATATTTAACATGAAAATGTTATTACATATCGTGGTCAAATTCTACAATAGAAGTCTTTTATAGTACAAATACAAACAACTTAAAAACAATACTTAAATAGAAAACCTAATACAACAACCATAATTAATTTAATAAAATCATATCGTGGTGCCTCTCTCTTTCGAAGTTCGTCGTCCAACAATCGCCTCTGCACTTCACGATCTCGCATATGCTCAAGTTCTTTATGCAATAATTGAAATTTTACGGACAAACACTCAATCTCCAAGGCCAACTTCCTAACCTCATCCACTAACAAGCTTATCTTCTCTTCGCTAGATTTACGATCTTCTGCCCATTGAAAGTTGTTACATCCTCTACAAATCCAAAATTTGCGATTTGGATTTTTTGTTGTGTGTGACGTTAACAGCTCCATCTAATCACCGCATCCATTACACAGTCGATTCTCGCTTGTGTTGTTACATCCTCTACAAATCCAAAATTTGCGATTTGGATTTTTTGTTATGTGTGACGTTAATAGCTCCATCTAATCACCGCATTCATTACACAGTCGATTCTCGCTTGTGTTGGATGACATTGTTTGTGAAGTCATATGTCGTTGGAAAGAAACTGTCGAAAAAGGGATACAATTACAGTTAATAATGAAAAGAAAACCAGAACAATGTGTGTGAAATTCTGTGTGTGTGTGTGTGTGGTTCTCTGTGTGTGTGTCTTTGTGTGTGTGCGTGTGTGTGTGTGTGTTTGTGTGGTTCTGTCTATGTGTGTATGTGTGTGGGGTTTTGTGTGTGTGTGTGTGTGTTTGTGTGTGTGTGTGTGTGGTTCTGTGTGTGTGTGTCTCTGTGTGTGTGTGTGTGTGTCTATGTGTGTGTGGTTCTGTGTGTGTGTCTATGTGTGTGTGGTTCTGTGTGTGTGTCTTTGTGTGTGTGGTAACTTTGTAATTAATGAACCAGAAATAATGCCAATGCATGAAAGATTCCATCACGGAAAAGGTAACGACAGACTTTAGATAAATCAATTAGATTCCAATATATGAAACTACATACAAAAATATTGGGGCTGGTTACCAGCAGATACAGACAATATGGTTGCACAAAAATGCTGCCTGCTCAATTGATATCATTCAAATCATCTTGAAACAAACACGAAGAAGAAGCTGTAATCACAAAGGTTTGAAACTGCAACCAGCCAGCAGCTAATGTGAAACTACAACACAGACACAGACACACACATAGAAACAGAGAACCACGCACACACACACACACACACACACACACAATCACAAAGGTTTGAAACTACAACCAATATGTCAGAAAGGCTACAAGCAACCAGCCAGCAACCAAGTTCAACAAAGTTACCAATAAATTGTACAAGCAACTAGCCAGCAATCAAGTTCAACAAGTTACCAATAAATTCGACAAGCAACCAGCCAGCCAGCAATCTATATACCAAAATGCAAACAATAAAAGCCTCCATCAATAATACTAATCCTCATCACTCGGTTACATTAATTCAAAAAAGAACATGAAATACATAAAGAGAGCGGCTGCAATTGACTCAAATCAGACATGGCTCATACTCGGCTGCATAAGCCTAGAAATGACAGACAAATTTCGGTTGCATAAGCCTAAAAATAACAGACAGAGCAGCTGCAATTGACTCAAATCAGCACAGCAAAATCTCTTTTTCATCATCATTCATCCTCAACCTCAACATTAGCAAATTCAAAATTGTACCCAAATTCATCCTAAAATCAATTGCAATTTAACACACTTAAATAAAACAGGAATCACAATAGCTATCCAAATTCAATCGAAAATTAATCATAACTG
This sequence comes from Citrus sinensis, assembly GCF_022201045.2. Lineage (NCBI taxonomy): Eukaryota > Viridiplantae > Streptophyta > Magnoliopsida > Sapindales > Rutaceae > Citrus > Citrus sinensis. Next base: position 8,029,839 of record NC_068563.1, on the reverse strand, counting down.
TCCTAACCTAGATCGTCCCCATTTTGCCATAACCTAAAGAGGAAAAAACGAAGCATTACCTCAGGCTGTCAACTTTGCCGCTTCGTGAGTTTAATTTCTCGAACAAGTTTCGGCTACCAGCATTACCAGAGTTGACGGTGACCGTGGCTGTCAGTGTTGATGGTGACCGTTGGTGGATCCCGAATGCCTGGACCTTGGTCGAGGAAGGAAAGTAACGAATTGTTTTAACAAACGAAGAAACGAAGAAACAAATTTTTTTAACAACGAAGAAATGAAAAAACTAATTTTTTTAACCAACTTGATCTTCTATCTGTGGCTTTCCCAGCTGAAACGGAGAAACGAAGAGGAAGAGGTTTAATTCTTCTCAAAATCGTCCATCAGAAACGGCAATATTTTGGAGTATAAAAAAAAAAAACTCAAAACGTCGCCATTTAAATTATTTTCGAGGTTTGACCCGGGGCAAACATCATTTTCCTAGTGAAAATGGAAAAAGCCTTGAAGTCAATAGAGAACAATCGTATCAAAAAGACAAGTAATGAGAAAGAAGATACATTTTACCTATAAATTTGACCTTTTATACAAGATGCCCTTATGGGTATCCTAGAGTTCATGTGGACACATGGGAGAAAGCCCCTCCTTGGGTAAGGGCATTATGATTCATATGACTTACATTTAAATATTAAAACTTTTGGGATTCTCATGGTTGTACACATGTATTCTCCTAATTTCTAATTCTTTTGTGAGTTCGTAAGGATTAGATGTAGTATACCTTGGTTAAATCCTAAGCACCTCAGAAAAGTTAGGTGCACTAAGATGTTTTACAACTGGTCATGCCTATTGGTCTTCTTGGGGTTACTCATTGAAGTATCGTCCCTTTTATCAACAAAAGACCGTTTGAGGCTTGCTTGGAGAGAAAGATGATTAATTGGAGCAACCCATTAACCCATGGAGTGAATTAACACAAATGTAGTCACATTAAGGGTAGGGGACAATTGGGAGCTGGCCTTGGAGAGAGAGAGAGAGAGAGAGAGAAATTCTAAAACTTAGTCAGCTTTGCGGTCCCTAGTCTCCTTCCTCACCTGCTCAATGCTTTCTTAAGCATTTTCTACATCCTCGAGGGCCTCCAAGAGCCAAGGCCTAGAGCAACAAATGAAATATGTTTTCTCATGATGAGGGCTTTCAAACTTTCTTTCCCAGACACGAGACATTATGTTATAGGCCTAAAAAAGTAACCATCAATAAATATTATAATAATATTTGGTCTGCTTTATATATGGATATATATTGAAAATGCATACTAATAGATTACTAATATTTACAATAGAAAAACTACTAAAAACCTTTTATATCAACCATGCGATGTAAGACCGAAATTGGACAGCCTCAGATAAAATTTTTCCGTATTTCTATATATATTTTGAAGCACTACCACTAACATATTCCATAAACACTTTTGGGTTTGGTTATTTCTTTTTCATTTAAGCACAGAGTTTTTGTTTCTATCTTTTTTATTTATAGACCATGGATTGTTTATTAACCACGCTAAATCGTTTAGTGATTGTATTGTCTTCTATTTTTGTAATTTTTTAAAAAGATAACAGGGTAGATAATGCCTATTTAATTTTTTAATCCTCTTACTTCTCATACGAATTCATGTGACCAACTCAATAAAATTATTAAAAAACCACTCGGTCAACAGCAATTAGGATTAAAATACAATGATCAATCCTAAACATGGCCATTATCTATGTTTAGTGGGCACGCCGACAATTAAGCAAACCATCGCCGCCAATAAAGAAATTTGAGATCACAATGTAATTATCTACAGCTCATATAAATCCCAAAATGTTTCATATGTTTGGCTTCACCTAATACCAAACATGAGATTCTGTTCGAAGGAATGGCGGAATATGAGACTCAAGTGTGAATTGTATTATAAGTCACTTACTTTCCATGACCATATTCTATCGTAAATGGACTTCAAAATACAAAATGCAGGCCTTCCAATCTAATAATGTGAGATAAAGCTTTCAAAAGTGCCTACAAAGTTCAAGATTTAGCTACTTGCAGTAAACAAATCAAACTGTTTCAGAAAAATTTATTTGCCCAAGCCTGACTGATCAATCCCCATGGATGGTGTATCGCTCCCATTTCTTCGTTGGGTCATAAATCTGAAAATGACAAAAATAGGAAGTAACGGGTTTACAAGGAATGAATTTGACAAATTCTCCAAAGAACTGAAGCAGAGTAGTGGCAGAGAGAAATTACCTCCCATCGAGAAGCAGGGAAGATATGCTTGTTCTTCTCATACCAGTGCCTCTCCACAACTTTCCCAGCATGGGACTGTTCACAGATTTTAAACAACAAATAATCAGAGATATATTGGTCGTTCCAGGTGCTTAGAAAGTTACTATAACTGAAAAGAAGATATATATACCTCATCTTTTTCTATAGTTGCATCAGCAATCGTCCGTACATCCTCGTGAACATCAAAGTGAAAAAGCTGTGAAGAGTAAAGAGACAACATAAAATGATTGAGTAACCTAATATGATGTATATTTAAAGAAAATGAATCACTTAGACTGCATTGCAGCAAGTTTGCAAGAGCTGATATATTTCCACACCAAAACAGAGAGAAGGATGGAAAGAGAGAAGGAAAAGTATTCATCACTTCAGTAGAAACAACCCAGTTTCTAGATCATTTACAAGTCAATTGAGCCTGGCTAGCCAATACTAGTACACAAGACAAGACACACTGATAACAAAAAATGAATGTCACAACACAATCGAAGCATGTTCCATTGTAATATGCAGTAAGTCAAATATATTTTCCCAAATGGAAACAATCTCCAAAACAGGAAAATAAAATAAAAATAAATCTTTTGTTCACAACTACGGACAAAAATCTAAATGAAAATGGAATAGGAACACATCAATCAGACTATCAATCAGACAATAAAGGGAATCAAATTAGGATTTTCGAATTGATTTTATCTTTCTCAAATGCTCAAGCATTAACATTGCAAAAAAACAATCCTACTTTTCCTTGGTTATCTTGACAGCTATATGGCAACTTAGAAAAGAAAAATAACAGCAACAAAGTCACTGGCACTGTCATGTGCAACTGCAAAGAATAGAGAGCTTTACCGGTCCACTTTTTCCCCTGGCTTTGTTAACAATAAGCTCATAAAAACTGTGTTGCTGAACTCCCAAAACATGAAAAGGAATAGACAAATTCAGTTAGTGAAGGTGAAGATGGCAAGACAAACTGACACTAAAAACTTGATTTCCAATTAGTCTCACATGAGGGATGATAAGATCTTCTTTAACATAAAGCAAATTTTCCACTGACGTCGTTCGGATTTCTCGAAACTCAGGTGCAAGTTGTTGTTGAACAGCCCGAAGAAACTCTCCTATTGTATCACCCTTCCGAACCTAAATAATGGATTAATTAATTGTAGAGAATGATGAGCATTAAACAAAGCAATCAATCACAAATCCGACCACTTTTACTAACCTGGATAACTCGTCTATGGCCTGCTCCATCCCAATAACTATAAGTGATTTGAAGGGGCTCATCTGAAACATATATAAACTTCATTCAGGAAAACTTGTTTTTTCCCATATAAAAAACTGAATAGGTCAAAAGTCAGAACAAAAGTGTACTTCGAATTTGCTCCTGCTCACGAAGCCACTGTCGCTGCAACCGTTCACGCTCAGATTGCTCCTCTGCCTCTCTCTCACTGAAAGATCATCCTCAACACCCCTAAGCTCATATATTAGGCCAAAATTCTCATACACAAAGAAAAGCAAAAAAGAGCAAGAAAGCGAAATCAGACCTGTCAGGCAAAAAGCTAGTCTCCACCGTTGGATCTTTTCCCAATTTCGCTTGCGCAAGCCTCTTTGTTTTCAAATTTTCTGCAAGAAACGTAAAATGAATATGTTAATTTTAGGGTATCAGTACAGAAGTTATGGTGTTAAAGAATCAGCGGCTGATGTCAATAAACCCCTTCCAAATCTATAAGATTAACAGGAGACAAACAAACAAAATATATAAATAAACCAACAGATAAATAAATAAATTTGAGCATCCAAACATCACACTAGTTTCCCCCAAAAAAAAATCACAGTAAAAACGTAATAGCTTGCATGCCAAACAGAACAATCTAATCTATTAATTATTTCTAGAAATTCCAAAAAAAAAAAAGTAGTAGACTATTACATGCCAAAAAGTTCAAGCACAATACCGAACATACTTAAAACTCCTAAGGCTAGTGACACATTGCACTTCACTACAAGTTTTATGTATGATGGTTTAATGAATTCCATATGTGCTAAGTGCTAAGTCATTCCTCCAGGTATTCAGTTTAGAATAGAGCAATAGGAAAGAGAAAATAGGTTTCAAGGCAATCATTTTTCCTTTTTCAACTTATGCAACAACTAATACTTTCAGATAAAGAGCAGATACAAAAATTTATGAACAATTAAACCATTCAAAGAAAGTCAAGGAAATTTCCTTCTCACAAGATGATGTCCACAATAGACAATGATCAAGCATTTGATGGTCTCCATGCTTTTCTAAACTAACGGCTCTTGGTATAATACAAATACTAAAATTTGTAGAATTAGAAATTCAATTCATTGACTTCCAATTTGAATCTGAACCTCGTCCACATCTCATGCTAAAACAAGCATCCTAACTGAATCACCTCCCAATAATCCCAAAACCCTCCCACAACTACCTCAAGTAGGTGAGAACTACTAAACATATAGTAGTAAACCTAAGGCAATTGTCTATGAAAGATCACATAACAACTTCCTTAAACAAGCAACCAAACTTTGTTAAAAGCCATGAACTTACGATCAAGCTCTAACTACAATTGAATATGAAAGCTCAGCAGAATTAATTAGTGCAGTCTATGAAATCCACCTTGTTCAAATACAAAACTTCATATGTTATCAGCATATCAAATCTTCTACAGTCAAAATCATAAGAAACAACAAAATTTCACAAATATGAGTGTGTGTGTGTGTGTGTGTACTCACCAATTTCTCCATTCTCCTCTTCATTTTCACTCTCAAAATCATCAGCAAATGATAATCGAGAATTTCCCTTAATCTTTCGCTTTTTACGCTTTTCCAATTGCAGCTCCTCTTCCCTACAATACACAAGCATTTACCAACAAAATTAAGAAAAAGAGCACACGTTACTGCAAAATTTACACAAAAATCCCAAAAATCATACTTACTCTTGTAGTAGCTTCTGAAGCTTCTCCTTTTCTTCCTCTTCAATCTTGTTCCGAATATTAACCCTCTAATCAAACACAATCAAATCCAATAACTTAGCTTTCACTAATTAAAAAACCCAACAAATGAAAAAAAATTAATTTTTTTTATTAAAAAGGTGACCAATTACCTTCTCAACGTATTCCTCTCTGGTGACTAAACCTACGGTTTCCTTCTTAAACGCAGTTTCTAGAATCTACAAATAAACAAAACGGCAATCAAAATCACAAGAAACCCCCAGGTTAGCTTAGCTTAAAATATCAGGAAAACCGCGGCGCATAATTTGATTGAATGAATTAAAAAAAAAAAAAAGAACCGGGATCGGACCTCGGAGGTACTTGAACCAAACTGGAGGAGACCGGGCTGGCCCTTGTCGGAGACGGACTTCGTTTTGAGCTCTTGGATTTTGCGACGCTCGGCTTCTCTTTGCTTCTCGAGTCTCCGGATCCTCACCGCGTCTTGGGCCGTGCCCACGTACCCATCTCCCATACCCGACATCTTGATTTGCTGTGTGTTTCTCTCGGTAGCAGTTCTGCCTTTCTCGATTTCTCGATGGCAACCGCCAAAGAATAAATGTCATTTTGGCCATTTTATAGGTTGACTCTGTATTGATTTTCTATTAATGTATTTTGTTTATAAATCAGTCATACATTTAACAGCACACTTTATAACATTTTATAAATTAATTAGTATGACTTATACTACATTTAAAAATATATAATACAGCAAATTATAAATTAAATAATTAGTTTTGTAATTCATTTACTAAGGTGGTCTAAAACACATATTATTTTTTTTAAAGATAAAACACATTATTTTTTAAAGAGAAATATACACACTTCTTTTTTTAGCGCGCCACTTGAAATTAACATTTTATTTGTACTTGTTCACTTCTATCCCATCTCAGTTAATGAAATTATTAGAATATTAGTCAAATGATTTTTTATCCCTCAAATGTAAAATTACAATTTTACCAAAAATAAAAACTAAAAAAATAAGATTCAAAATTGTAGTCGTTGGGGCCAACGACTACAATTTCGGCTATATATAAACATAAGAAACAACTCACAATGCTCATAGAATATATGAAATCAGCTTTTCTTATCCTCAAACACGTCATCTACACTATTCGTTTTCCATTATTGAAGCTCATAACCAACCAAATTGAAGCCAAAAACATGCTCATACATCTATCTAATTTGCTGATATAATTCATCAAACTCATAATCTACACATTCAAACTGACAATTATGCCATTCATTTGCCATTATTGAAGCTCATTACTAGCAAAATTGAAGCCAAATTGAAGTCAGCTCATACATCTATAAAATCTGCTCATATAGTTCATCAAACACATAGTCTACACATTTAAGCTCACAACTATATCATTCTTTTGCAAATGACATTTAAGTTATAGCTCAAGTTCTACAATTAGCGGACAACCACATAAAAAAGTTAAATGCATTCCCAAGAACTGTTGGTGTGGTGTGCAAGCATGTGCTATGGTTTCTACTACACAATAGAATCCTAATGCAATGTTTTTGGTCATGCAGGTTGAATAAATGCAACTTTTGGCAATGGTTTACTACTAAAGCTCTCATATACCTTAGTCGTAGTGATCAGATGGCGGACAATCAAAATTTGGAGCTGGATGATGATGTGGTGAAAATAAAGAAAAGACTTAGGCTCATTGAAGGGAAGCTTAAATATATCATAATTCTACTGTTTTGTGTCTGTGCAATTGTGCTTATTAAAATGTAATGTAGCTTACAAAATATACATTAATGAATGCTTAATTATGTCCTAGTTTTCCTAGTATATGTATTTGTAATTATGCTAAAATACATCCTAAATAACATATCTTTAACCACAAATAACATCATAGTCCAAAATAACTAAATTCTAACATAGCATAATATAATATCTAAAAGGGCAATTATCCAAAAGGTAACTATTAAGACTTCATGGATAGTTTAGGCCCTTTCCAAAATAAACATATCATATTTATCCAAAATGAAGCCGAAATGATCATCATAGTCTAAAATAACAGTCGACATAACAAGTTAAAATGAGTCAAGTTTATTCCAATTAGGCTCATTACATAGAACCTGTGACATTTCAAGATTGAGATAGATTTTGGGATTGGTTCATTCTTGGACTTGTTTGTTTTATTGTTCTAGCTTCTCCAGACCTAGATTGAGACCTTCATTTTAGGATTGGTTCAGTTCTGGACATGAAATGTTAGTTAAAGAAATTCAACAACAACAAAAATATCAAAACATGCAAGCATTTTTATGTGAATTTGTTTTTCCTTTCTTGCTGCTTGGGATGAGGCAGTTCACCCTGGGCTGAAGTAGTTGACTGTGTTGTTGATGCCTGGAAAATATGTTGACTTTTGAATGAATACCATGTTGCACAAGTAATGCACAACAAATAAAATATACATGCAAACTAGCACTTGTTTTCTCTTCCTTGTTTTTTTTTTTTTTTGCTCTGAAGTGTTAAATGGCTAACCTATAGTATTTGATGCTTGCAAAACACAATAGCTTTATTGGATGAAAGTATAATAAACTATAAACATAATAAATACAAATAGCTTCATATAATAAATGTAACACATAATAATAGTATAAACATACCTAAGAATTATTTTTCCTAGCTCGAGTAGCCCTTTCAACGAATGGCCTTAATAGGTAGACCTGAATTGTGATTAAATCCACCACAGAATGAGCAAATGATAAAGAATTTTCTTTTCTCTTTTTGACACTTATTTGTTGCTTTTGTTTAAGATTTCTTAGATTGTTTGATCTTTTTTTTTTAATTGGAAGATCAATCAATAGTCTTCTAGTAGGCTCCTATATACATTGATTTGGAATGTCACTAAACATCAATGAATATGTGCTAACGTAAGCCTGTTTGGTACAATATGTTGGAACATACTCTTCAACTTCATGTCTTGTATATCTTATGGCAGCCATAGCACGCACACTAGCGAGGCCAACAATTTTTCAATAACCACAATTACATGTTCTATTCTCTAGCTTTGTTGCAACCTCTTAGGTGGATTATAGGCTTTATCTATGACTTGAAAGTTTAGATCATCAAAAGCTTACACAATCATTTTCTACGCAATTTTATTTTATTTTGTCCAGCTCTTTCAACACTTTAAGTATCAATTGTCTATTCCAAGTGGTTGTTTCATTTCTTCTCTTTGTAAATTGTTTCATAAGTCTATATCTTATTTTTTTTCAAGCATTATCAAGCAAAGCATGTCTCAATAAGCTCATAGCTAGCTGTTAAAGCACTCCGATTTATTGTTGTTAGTACGATCTACCATATAGTTTCTATCATATGCATGCATCGACCAATTATACTCCTATAGTTCTTTTTCCAACCACTCTTATGAACTTCTTTTTCAATCTTGATCTATGTCATTACCTCATCAAAATCATGCTTGTTACTACTCTTAGTAACCTTCCAAAATAGTAGTTTCAATTGTGCACCATCAAATGACTTAGAAAAGTTTGCATAAATATACTTAGAACACGACTTATGATCGACAGTAAGGCATGTGTTTGAAATTGCATTAATCAACCCCTTTGTCTATCACTGATAAATGTCATTTGTCTGCCATCATCCAAATAATTATGTAGGTGCTCCATAAACCAGCCCCATGTCTCCGTATTTTCAATCTCATAAAAAGATAATGCTAATGGAACAAATCGATTATTAGCATCCATGCCAACAACAACTAACAACACCACTATACTTACCCTTTAACTGATAGTCATATTGTTCTACTCTAATAAAAGGTCTACAACTATTAAGAAAAGCATTTTTCTGTGCAAAAAAGGCAATAAAAAACCTTTGAAGCAACACCTTGTCAGGTATAGAAGCAACATCACACGACACCTTGCAAATTGCTCCTGAATCAGCTTTATGAATAGTTACAGCATACTAAAACAATTTCTGATATGCCTTGGAATGATCCCTAAATACCTCAAGGCTTGTCTTTACTCTAGCCCTATAAAATGTCATCTTTTCAATCTTCAACATAAAAGTCTCTCGCATATAATTTTTCAAATGATATCGTTTTTCACATTAGGATCAACAACAACTTGATTCTTTATTTTAGTAACAACCCAAGTGGAAGCAACTTTCACTATTTTATTAGTAAGTCTGCAATCATGCTTTTTATTGTACTCTCGCAATATGAAACCACTTCTATTATTTATCTTTGCATCAACCATATACGATGTATAGCTAGACCATTTACAAGTAGCCACAAATCTTCTTAACTCACTATAAACTATTTTAATAACGAATTTTTTCCTAACTATCACCTAGTTTAAATATCTTTCTAAAATGAGTGCCCTAGTTTTAGCCTATGTTTCCCATTAGCACCCACTTTGTACTCATGTTTCTATAAATAATTAGTCAATTGGACAGTGCCAAGCTCGGTGTCATCATCAGAAGAGTTAATCACTTTTTTTACCTTTATCAGTATTAGACAGTTTATCATCCGAATCAGTTTCCAAGTGGTTACTTTTAAATCTTTGACTATCATTACTGCTCTCATTGTCCTCGCTATCCACATAAAAAACAGTAGGCTCAGTAGTACCATTAACTTTAACTTGCATGAAGTTCACATCAACATCAACATCACTATCAATCCTTCTATCTAAGTAGTCAGATAACAACGCATCCTTATCAGATTCATTAACCCTAACAATTGTTAACCTATATGGCTATGGATATTGATTTTGATGATAACAAACCTCATGTATTGATTAAACAAAGATTTATGAATTGTGCTTTTTAAGAAAATGATGTTATGGAATTAAAGTGTTTTGGACTAAAATGAAAGTATTTTAAAACCTTTGATATTGTTTTAAAATTTCAGATTTGGACCTATTTGAAACTATTTAAATATTTTGGGTCATTCTATAATTTCACCGAGTTTGGGTGAAATCATAATTTCAGAAAGTTTTGGGATTGACAAAGCATTATTTAAAATTACAATCCTAAAATAATAGTTATAAGTAGTCACAACTATGAGATATCATTTATAACAAGACACAACTTATAGCTATGAAATACCGATTACAACAAATCACAACTACGAAAATACGGAATATAGATTACTAATCATAAAATAACATTTACTAGTCATAACTACAAATACTGTAAATGAATAAGGTTAATTCTATCTCAGTGGGAAGTTAAACAAGTTGATTACATGTTGACATAAGCCCATTGTGACAAAGGTATCTGAATAGATAACTTTTCAATAACAATAGTTACACTCAAAGATTATCCGTTTATAAAGATGATGCAAGTCATTATCTATTATTTCCTCATTTAATGTAGTAACATATTGAAAAAGTTCATTCAAATGACACCTTCTTAACTGATTTAGTCTTGCATTATTGTTGTTTTATTGAGGTCCCACTGTATCGTCACCGTGTTCTTAAGGGTGTTAATGTTCTTTTGTATTCACATTGTGTTCTTGAGGACCCATGATGATTTTGGAATACAGGAAAAGTTTGAAAAAAAGAAAAAGAAGAATTCTAATTTTCTTATGATATTCACAAGTCACAACTTACAAGTGTGAATTGTCATAGTGTGTAATGTGTAATAGACAATTGTGAGAATTGTGTATGTGTAGTCATAATTTTTTTTATATTTCACTAAATATTTCCTACTTACTCGACTACTCCCACATAACAAAGTAACCGAATCAACTTTTGTCCTTTTATTGACTAATAACTTTTCATAATTTCACTACATAATTTTTAAATTTGACAGTTGTTGGGTATAAATACTAATACTATTGGTGTGAATGTGCAAGTGTATACAACAAGTAATATAATAATGAGTATTCAAGATCGTCTCCATAGGGATTGATGTTATTAGATTTGCTACAAAAATCTCAACAGTGCAGATTTTTTTTAAAATTAAAATAAAACAATTAATGAAATTAATATACTAATTAAAATAAAAACACAATAAATAAAATACAACAAAATAAATTATCACGTCAAACTCAAGGATAAAATCAATGAGAATATAGTTGAGTGAATAAACTCTCCTAATGGTCTTCACTACTTTCTGGGTTGGCTTGGTTGCTGCAATATCTGCTACAGCACTAGGCAGAATCTTTATGCATCCTCAGCCGTCGCATGTTGGATATCTTATGTCTATGTGCAACCTAACAGTAATCAATAGTTATGCCAACATAAGATATAACATTACACATTTAGGTTCTATTTACCCTACAAGGTGAATCCATTTGTCTAGTTCATCACTAATCTTAAATCAAGCATGACCCTTTTGGGACTCAAGTAAAACTCAATCCGGAAAATCCAATTTAAGATCAAGTATTGTTTTGATATGTTCCACTAAGATAGACCTTTTTGTGACTCTTCCTTAGCTAGTATCATTAAATGGGTGATCAACTAAAATAATGAATAAAAATAAATTCTATCAAAACAAAATACTACAGAAAACACGCAGCAACTTATATTTTTAGTCAATAAACCATTAAGATTGTTTATCACTCAACTTCAAGTAAATTTAGTTTGTGATTTGCAAAAGAAAAATAAAGAACAAGGTTTCGGCCATGAAACACACCCCATGAATAAATAGAAGAAAACAAGAGAAGAATAAGAAGGCTCCCATTTGATCTCTGCAATTTCTCCTCTTATGCAGCCCTTAATCTCTCTCTTGAATCTTGTTTTTCTTTCGTTTCTTTCTGGTTTTTCTCCTTGGTTGACAGCCCTCTCTATTCCTTATGATGTGTGCTTCTTTTATAGCTGAAAATTAGGGTAAACGGAAGCTTAAGGCGCGTATAAGTTAGATTAGAAAACTGCAGATCGCAATTCTGCAAGTATCACCTGCTGAATTTTCTTTGTCGTTGTTCCAGGATCGTTGCTACAACAATGGCTACAGCAACTGCACTGTTCTAGATTTGTCTCAATTCTTTTGCGGCTAAGTTCTTTTCCATCTTTTGCAAGCCTATTGCATCAGCATTCTTTCCTTGCAATTTGGGCTTTCGGACACCTACAATTATGCATATGATTTAGCACACAAATTATTCTAAATCAAACAAAATTTATTATGAATAAACTAAGATGAATGTTTATACAAAATATAATAAAAATGCAATGAAAACACATTATTTACTCTCTAAATATTATTGATTTTCATCTAAAAGTACCATGATAACTCTTATTTCATAGAGTTACCAACAATCTACAATAGTAAAAAATTAATCTGACTACACAATTTCATAGCCTTGCACCTATCAAAAATTAAATTTTTTGATTGTTTAATAATAAAAATTATGAATTGATTTGATTACTCATTCAACAGATAAAAAAATATAAAAATATTTTTGATTGAGTTTATCACTCATCCAACGAATACAACACACAAGAACTTGAAATAAAAGTAAAAAGAAAATAAATGCAATAGCTCAATTTATTGTAGGAAGTTTTGCTCGTCAGCTATTTTGACCATTAAAGCTTCTACTTTTTTAATTCTATTTAAACAATTTAATCATTTTCAACTTTCATCTCACTCTCTACCTCAATTCTCTACTCATTAACTCTCATCTCCACCCAATCTCCTCTAAACTCTCGTACAATCCTAAGAAACTATTTCTTCTTACTAAAATCTCAAACAAAAGTGAAACACCATTCAATTGCTCAATATGTCGCTTGATCAATTTTTTTTTAACTCAAACAAATACACCATAGGCATGTCTATTTACAAAAAAAAAAAAAAAAGATCATTAAGGCTTTCTTTTTACTCGAATAAATACACCACATACACTTTTATTAATAAAAAAAATTCTAAGGTTTTTTTAATTAATAAGTTGTATTGGAATGATAACAAGTAACTAACAATACATTGCCATATAGGCACAAACACAAGGTTATATCAACCTTAAATAGAGATGGCCAATAGGCTGTGTCATATTAGCATGGCCTGTAAAAGCAAGGCCCACAAAAGTCAATGGGCCGACACGGCACGACCCATCAAGTGAACGGGTCATATCATTGCTAACATGTATATGTCTATAATGATGATTTTGATGATAGCAAATAAGATTAAGAATAATTAAGTTTTTAATAGCTCAAATTATTTTTTATACTTTTTTTAAAAAAATGAAATTGATTGTTTTCCAAGTTCATGGTCTAATTGAAAAAGTTTTGAAACTCTAGAAATGGACTTATTCGTAAAGTTTTATGAAGCTTTGGGTCATATTATAATTATAGAAAGTTTTGGGAATAAAATTATAATATTGGAAAATAGTTTGCTGAAAACGACAATCCGATAATTTCCAAAAAACATGTTCTACAAAGGGTTGTTAAAATGATGATTATGGAAAATAACGGTGAACCATTTATGGAAAATGGTGAACCGATAATTTCGAGAAAAGAATTTATTCTAACCGTGAATCGTTTAGCAAGAACGAATTGCCAAATTTTTTGTTGTAGGTCTTTAGAAATAAACGGCTAACCAATAACTTCAAATGGTGAACCGACTATTTGAAATCTCAGCACAACGATTATTTGGACTAGTCGAAACAGTAAATCGATAGCAATTAATGGTGATATGATTTTTCTCAAAAAGTCAGCAACGGTTAGTTTTCAGCTCCAACTATAAAATAGCTTAATCAAATTCAAATAAAGATTGATCCAAGAGTTATCACTAGGCTTGCTACTAAGCATACAACCATTATTGTGCTTTAAACTTGTTTTATGTTTCTTTAATTCACACATTGAGACTTCATTTGTAATCAAACACATTGTGCGAGAGAAAAATTCATTTGTAATTTTTTTCTTTGAGAGGTTGTAAGTGTTGAGATACACTTGGGTTAAGAGATTGGAGATAATCTCTTATTATAAAAGTTTGTTGACACCTTGGAAGTCAATTGTAAGAGTTGTTAAAGCCTTTGAGGCTTCCTTAGTGAAATCCTCAAGCTTGATGAGCTTGGAGGCGTAGACGTAGGCACGGTTGGACGAACGACGTAAAAATCACGTGTTTGCTTTCTTTTATCCTATCTCTTTATTTTTCATTGCACATTAATTTGTTTATTTCGAATTTGGTTGCTTAGTTTAAATTGTATTAAGTTATAGTTGCTTAAGTTTTTAGAAACTCAATTCACTCCACTTCTTGGGTTGCCTAATTAGTATTTCAATCATGCCCTTTTTTTTGTTTTAAGCCGAGCATAGCCCACGGAACGAGCCTATGGGTGCCGTGCTCGGGCCACACCCAAAAAAAGATCGACAACCATTTTCTTTTTTAGAGCGCTGCTTTTTTAAGCGCATGTGGCTTTTCTTCAAGCCCATGCACTTACAACAGCAACAACAATAATAATTTCTTAATGATTACAAGAAGTTACAACTATGAGATATCATTTATAACAAGTCATAGGTCACAACTCATGACTACGAAATACCAATTACGACAAATCACAATTATGAAAATACGAAATATTGATTATTAATTATGAAAAAAAAAATGTTTATTAGTCATTACTATGGATACGTTGAACAAATAAGGTTAATTATATCTCAATGGTGAGTTAAACAAGTTGATCATGTGCCGACATAAACACATTGTGCCAAGGATATCTGAATTGATAACTTTTCAATGACAATAGTTACACTAGAAGATAATCTATTTCTAAAGATGATGCAAACCATTATCTATCACTTCCTTCTTTACTGTAGTAAAATGTTTAAAAAGTTTATTTAAACGACGCCTTCTTAACTAATTTAGCCTTGCATTGCTATTGTTTTGTTGAAGTCCTACTGGAATCGACACCTTGTTCTTCAGCATGTTGAGGTTCTTCTGTGTTCACATTATGTTCTTGAGGATCCATGATGATTTTGGAATACAGGAAAAGTTTGAGAAAAAAGAAGAAGAATAATTCTAATATTTTTATGATGACGAAATCCTTAACGAGTTTAGAGCCCCATGAGTCCCCATCCCAAATTGGGTGAATTTTGAATAATTTTTGTAGAATGAGGTGGGAAATAGTAGAAAAATAATCCTCAAATTCCTAACGGGGTAGGATTTGATTTTATACTCTCCACCCGAATCCCCATTATATATGAATATTCTTTTTAATTTTTGTTTAATAATTTTAGTTTTATCAATTACAATGTTGGTTAATAAATTTTTATTTTTTAATTTTTATATAATGTAAATATGTTATAACTAAAAGAAAATCTCTCTATTATAATTCTTATTCAATCCTAAAATATTGTTATGTTTTCTTTTCTCCCTCATTGTGTTGTTCTCTTCAAACCTTTATATTATAATTCTTATTCAACACTAAAATATTGTTATATTTTTCTTTCTCTCTCACGATGCTGTTCTCTTCAAATATTTTTTAGTTTTTATATTATTTGAAGATATTATTTCAACCCTTTGGAGATTTTTCAAATAATTTAATTACTTTATAATATAATAATTATTTTATTTAAGTATCTAATTTTTAATTTACTAAAATTATTTATCTATACATACTGTAAAGTAAATAAATAGAGAATGAGGTGAGATGAAAAAATTATTTCTAATATAGGGATACCTATTCTCACCACTAAGTTTATTAAAAAATGAAATAGAAAATAAATGTAAAATTTTTAATAAGGTCGAAAATGGGACAGCTTCCTCAACCTACCCCACCTTATTACCATCCTTAATTTTGGCCTCCCAGAAATGGTTTACTTTCCTCTTACAAAAAAGGGAAAGAAGTACAGATTTTTTTTTTGTCCTTTTCGTGTAAAAGAATGACCTCAGCTATGAGGCAGCCAACAATTAGGACTTAACAGCAAGGAGGTAAAACTTTTGATGACATTTCAAAAGATTCCAAAACTGGAAGAACTATCAAAAAATGACCACAAAACGACAACTCAAAGCTGGCAGCAGCCCCATAGATAAGCTTTCGTCCTCAGAAGAATTTCTATTGGCACCTCTCAACGAAAACAAAATTCATCAGCAGACCAAAAAATGGATCCTCAGCTCAAAAACGAGGCTGCTTTGGTTCAATCAATCCCCCCACCGAACCCAACCCTCTTAGAATATCGTCAACCTCAACCACCTCCTGATCCGCGCGTGCCCACCACTCGGCCCCAATCCAAATCCAGGTTCCTCTCTTCCCCCTTTTATTATTATTTTCATATCAACTGTTTAATAGCTAGTCAAATGAACTGTTGGCTCATCTGGGTTCATGTAATTGAAACTGAAAAAGAATTTAACTGGAAAAAGAAGCGTGGTTAATGATCATTGTTATGTATTAGAGTTGAAATTAATGTTGAGGTTAACAGTATGAAGTTGGATATGAACTGGGCTAGTGTCATATGTACAAACAGAGTCATGTTCTTTTTTTTAACTTATAGTGGTGCATTTGAGTTGATTAATTCACACTCTAGTTGATTTCTTGTATTGGGTTATTTTTATGTTTTGCAGCCAAAAGAATGAAGGGGAAGTCAAAGATTGTGCCGCTACGAGAAAGATGCAGAAGGCTGATCGTGAGAAGCTGCGGAGGGATAGACTTAATGAGCATTTCACCGAGTTGGGAAATGCATTAGGTGAAGTAGAATTCTTTCGTTGATATTATACAACATGTAGTAGCTAATACTTTTGACATTTTAACACTGTTTAGAATTTGTTCATACTGAAGTTATTATGTTAGGAACGTTGAGCATACATGGCTGGCAAGTTAGTTTTACGTAATTTCATTAAAATTTGCATTCAGGTAGACGTGTATTGCTGCACATTGCGCTGTATTTATCAATTATTTGAATAATGTGCTGTTATACATCCTAATCCTACGTTTTCTGAAAGCAGTAGATTCTTTTCATTTGCAGTTCCTGATAGGAGTAGCGATAAATGTGATAGGTCGGATAATCTTGTAGCCCTTTTAGTAAAATTACAGTTTTTAGCTAAAATTAAGTGATTTTGTGACTTTCACATGGGGAATTGTGTTATTCAAGGTAATTGCAATTCTAGACTGTTCTGTGAACCGTCTTCAGTTGGCAGGCAATTTTCAAATAATCAAATACATACCACTCAAGCCTTTCTCATGTAGAGTAGCTTAAATTGAGTTTTCTAGCCTAAAGCATATTCTAACCTTAAGCAAATATTAATCAGACTTTGCTGTAGTTAAAGCTACTGTATGTATTTGCATATAAACTATGAAAAATTGCCATTGAGAGTAGATTCGGTTGTATGGCTTGGTCTAAATTTGATGACCTACTTGCTACAGAGTTTTTAGCTGTTGGAACATTTAGGGATGAGTTTCTTATAATAAAGTCATTTGAATTCTGTTGACTCATTAATTGGAACTTGCACTGAAGATTCCGTTGTGAAACATAAATTCTTCGTACCTATGAACTGCCAAATAAATTGCTCATTTTATAGGAGTTTATGACCATGCAGTCATTTGGATGCTTTAAAGATGAACAAGCAAACTGTTTCTCATCAATTTGAATATTCTATTTCAAAATCTAGATCCTGATCGTCCCAAAAATGACAAAGCAACCATTCTAGCTGATACCGTTCAGTTGTTGAAGGATCTGACATCTCAAGTTGAAAAACTTAAAACTGAACATGCAGCACTGACTGAAGAATCCCGTGAGGTGATCTTGTAATCTTTTAATTTTATAGATAATGCCAAGAATTATGGAAACCTTAATGAGGTATCTACTTCTGTTGGAGTGCAGTTGACACAAGAGAAAAATGACCTCAGGGAGGAGAAGTTATCTCTTAGATCTGAGATTGAGAACCTAAATATTCAGTATCAGCAGAGAGTCAGGGCAATGGTTCCTTGGGCTGCTATGGATCACTCAGTTATGATGGCACCACCTTCTTATCCATATCCGGTGCCAATGCCGATGCCTCCTGGGGCGATACCCATGCATCCGCCCATGCAGCCATACCCCATGTTTGGAAATCAGAATCCTGGGGTCATTCCTAACCCCTGTTCAACTTTTGTCCCGTATATGGCTCCTAATACACTGGTGGAACAACAGTCCGCACAATATGCATCTGCAGTTGCACAGCCAAGTGGTAGGTCCCAAGGTTCAGCTAAAGAAGATTCTGGAAACAAGTCATCAGGGGAGAGCAAGATTGAGAAGAATGAGGACTCTAACAATGTCACAACTGACCTAGAATTGAAAACTCCTGGATCGACAACAGATCAGGTCAGTTGGATCTTTCTAGCTTGATTTGATGAATGACATAAAGCCTCTGCACTGCTATGTCAGTAATTATCTGATTGAGCCATTTTACTGAATTGAAATTGTTCTATAGGATCTTCCATCAGGACAAAGAAAATCCAAAAAGTCCTTGAGGAAGGAGAATAGTTTCACCAATGGGAGTTCCTCAAGTAGGTGTTCCTCTTCTCGTAGTGTACAAGATAGTTCATCAAATAGCGTAGCTGGTGGCAGAAAGGCTGATGATTTAGGATAAAAAGTTAATAAAGAGGCACCAGGTTGTTTTGAGCTTCTCCGCATTTACCATCGATTTTGCCTATCTAATTGATTTGCATACTTCTATATGTTTTCAAGTTACTTTTGTTTGAAATTGATTTAATTTTGGTACGAGGGCAGCAGAATGCTTCTGTTGTCACGACCAATTCTGACTTCTGAGGCTGAGTTCTGTTGAGCATCTGTCTGCATGAAGGCTGTTCAAATCATGTTCTGGGTGGTTCATAGTCTTCTTATCGAGGAAGATGCAGGGTTAAACGCTAATATACGAGTTTGGCAGCACCAGTTTGATGGTATTAGAATTTCAAATGGTTGATTGGACAAATCCTTTAATTGGTTTCATAGTTACTGATGTAGATTGTAGGTTGTGTAGATTGTAGATATGATGTTTAACCATAATTTATGGGTTCGTAGACCAATCAATAACCGTTACAGTGCTATGGTAAATTGTTGAAAATATTTGTAAATTAATTTTCGTGTGGACGGAAGATGCTCTACAGAAAACTTATCTTGTGTTTCTGCCTTCTGCATGTACCTGGTGGCACCGGCGCAGCTGTTCCAAATAGGCCGTTGCTGATTTGAAAATTCTTTGAGAAGAAAACATTATAGCAAAGGGACTTTTAAGTCATTCGAAATTCCGAATTTTTTTTTATAAAGTAATTCGGAAAATCATGTACGTCTGTTTTCCTAGCATAAATTTTCCATTCAAAGCGACTAGAGCAGCCTAGGCAGTCTCTATTAGATTAACGAGACGATACCGTTTTAAATATCATTCGGTGTACTATCACAATGCGGCCGTGCCTGCGCCCCCACCGTCTCTCGTTCCAAATATAATAACCCCATCTTTATAAGTTCGGCTATGTTTAAAAGGGTAATTTTAAGATACCTCTCTTGAAGTTTGGCCTTTCTACACTAAGAGAGAATTTATCTATATATTAACATATCACCCTCTAAATGCGTGTAAGCGGTAAGAGGTAATAATTAGATATCTACATTAATTAAATTATTAAAAAAACTATTGATTGATTAAACAAATAACTATGCATTTAGAATGCGCAGTGACTGATAAATTTCGCCTCATTATAGCATAAACATCTCTTATGCACAGCAGTACAAGCACAATCATACACATTAATAATGAATTCGGTTATGGTGCAACTGTGATACCATACCACAATTGCTTCCAACTATTGAATCCAACTTATGGTAACAACTATAGCTGAATCTAACGACTTGATGCAACTATGGTATGGTACCACAGTTGCACCGTAATTTTGCCCATTAATAATTTACTATAACTTTTTAAGTAAACGCAGCTTAGCAAGTATCTCTCAAGTCACTTCATCGAGTAATTGTAGACCTTTAATTAATTAATTAATCACTCATTAATTAATAATTAGCTATCTACATCATTGCCAGTTTGGCACTCTTGCTTTCAGCTGCTGGCAAGCTTCTATGGCCTTATAAGGCTTTTGTGCAAGAGACTTACATAGAAACTCCCCCTCTGCTAGCAAGCGTGAGTTTTGGCTTTCATTAGTCTCGCTCTCTTTCTCTTTTACTAAGCCATCAAGAACCCATCAAAGGCCATGTCTGTGTTGTTTCTTTCTTATTTTGTAAGTTAATCATATTGTTTTATTTCATCATTTCATTTAAAAAAAAAATGGCTACTGTTTGTTAATCATATTATTGAATAAGAATTCAGAGATTTTTTCTTCTCTCTATTTTTCCCTTCATGGTATCAGAGCCCTAGGTTTCAATCTCGAGATTATCTATGGTGAACCAAAATCAGTGGAAGATGGCTTTAACAAGTGCGACTAGCAGGGACTCAGCAGCATCAGGGGAAAGCACAAGAAGTTCAAATCTGAACTCCTCCATCTCGTTCAATGGTTCGAAGGGGTCCACTAATTTGCTCTAATTGAATATCCACTGTCTAAATGGAAAAAATTACATGAAATGATCGCAAACCATTCATTTGATCTTGGAAGGCAAGAGGAAGCTTGGATATCTGACAGGAGAAGTGACAAAAGCTGCAAATGGAGATCTGTCTCTAAAGACTTGGAAATTAAAAAATATTTTGATTATTGCGTGGTTGATGAATATAATGAAACCCGTTATTGGCAAGCCCTTCATGTACCTGCCGACGACCAAAGATGTTTAGGAAGCAGTCAGGGATACGCATTCCGATCTAGAGAATTCTTCGTAGATTTTTGAGTTAAAATCCAAACTTTGGCACACGAAACAGGGTGACCGAGATGTAACCTCTTACTACAACGAGTTGATGACCTTGTGGTAAGAGTAGGAATGGCAATATTAACTGTAAACTCACAAACCCACCTACTACGGGTAATTTTATGGGTTGCGGGTGAGTTTTGTATTAAAAATTAAAATCTGCATTAGTTTATGGGTGGATTTGGTATTAGCCAAATATCCGACAGATACCCGCATAGATATCCGCTAACCTATAATTTTTTTAATTATTTTTAATTTAATTTTAATAAAAAATTTTAATCTAAAAATATACTTATTATAATTCTGATTGAATTTTCTTTAACTTAATGCATGAATTATCTCATATATATATATATATATATATATATATATATATATATATATATATATATATATATATATATATATATATAGGATAGTGGCCGTGGAATAGGCCGGCTCAGAATGGGAGTCACTGAGATAAAAATGTTTGAATTTAACTGACTCAGTGGCTTCCAAAATGCTTTGGTAATAAAGCTGGGGTTTTGTTAAATCTCATGGTTTAAAAAACCAGCCTTTAGGGAAAAACTTTGTTAGTGTCTGAAATTGGTCAGTATGGTAAAACTCATCTTCGATAGTTAAAATGTTTTGGAAATGGGCTTTATCAAACCAAACCGAGGTTTTCTTTGTTGGTTGTGAAAGAACAATTTGTGATGATGAACTATCACCAGAAACAATAATAGTTT
Source organism: Citrus sinensis (assembly GCF_022201045.2). Classification (NCBI taxonomy): domain Eukaryota; kingdom Viridiplantae; phylum Streptophyta; class Magnoliopsida; order Sapindales; family Rutaceae; genus Citrus; species Citrus sinensis. The sequence goes on along the minus strand of NC_068563.1, from coordinate 8,008,091 downwards.
GAGAGGATTTTGTAATTTCTTTAGGGCTTTCTTTTTCAGAGATCTCTTTTGGAGATTCCTGGCTTTGGGAGAAGTTTTGTAGGGCAAGCATAAGCTCAGGAGATTTGGAAATGGATTTCATCCAATGGTTAACTTGGTCTTGGGTAGAAAGGGCTTTAGATCTTGCCTCCTCATCTTCGATCATGTCAATCCAAGAATTGATTGGCATGGCAGAGGAGAGTAGTTTTTCTTTAGGAGGAGAGGATTGTGATTCTTTAGAAGTGGCTTTAAGATCAATATCTTTGGCAATGCCTTTTCCTTTGTTGCTGTTTTTCGGCGGCATTATCTATTTTGAAGAAATTCCCGAGTTAGAAAATCAGGAATAGAATTTGTATCTCCTTTAATAAATTCAATATCAAAATCAAAAACACTTAAAATAGCTTGCCAACGTGCAAAAATCTGTTTTGATGCAATATTATGAACATCCTTTTCGAGAACATGTTTTGCAGCTTTGTAATCAATTCTAAGTAAAAATTTTTGATTTAATAAGTTACTTTGAAATTCGGAAATGCAAAGAACAATGGAAAGAATTTCTTTTTTAATAGTAGAATAGTTTTTCTGACATTCATTCCAATGGGCAGAAACATATTATACTATTTGTTCTTTATTTTTTTCCTTTTGTTTTAATATTCCTCCATAACCTAAATCTGATGCATCAGTTTCAACAATTTTAGGTAATGCAGGATTTGCAAGATATAAGCATGGGATGCTCTTAACAGAATTCTTTATGAGTTTAACAGTTCTAGTATGCTCATCAGTCTATGCAACAAGATTCTTCTTTAATCGATCATGCAAAGGTTTAGACATCCTATTGATGTTTGGACAAAAATCAAGTACATAATTTAAACTTCATAGAAACCTTTGTAATTGAGTTTTATCTAGGATTTTGTCTGGGAATTTATCCGCGAAGACAAGGGAGCGCTCAATAGGAGTAATAGTTCCTTTGGAAATATGGTGACCTAGGAACCTGATCTTTGTTTGGAACAAAGAAACTTTAGAACTAGAGATTGCTAAGCCATATTTCTGGTAGCAAAGTAAAAAGTCTTTAAATGTTTAAAATGTTGGTCGATGATTTGAGAAAAAATTAAAACATCATCAATGTAAATAATGCAAAATTCGGAAAAAGGATTATAAATGTCATTCATGATTCTTTGAAATTCCGAAGGTGCATTTTTTAAGCCAAACGGCATAACCGTCCATTCATACTGTCCGAATGGAACAGTAAAAACGATTTTATAACGATCATTAGGATGGATTTGAATTTGCCAAAAACCCGACTTCATGTCAAATTTTGAAAATATGAAAGTAGAATGCAGTTTTTGAAGCAAATCTTTTTTTATTATGTATTGGGTATCTAATCCATTTTAATGCTTTATTAAGGGGTTTATAATTTATAACCAATCTAGGTGTTCCCCTTTCAATCTCGGAATTCTTATTAACATAAAACGCGGCGCAAGACCAAGGACACCGAGATTTAACAATAAGTCCTTTGGACTCCAAGTCACTTATTTCACTTTGCAGTGTTATTCCAATTCCATGTTCATCTGGATTGGACGGGCTTTAGTGGGAATCTGTCTTTCATCAAAAGAATTTTCATAAGGTAAATCTACCAAGTGTTGTTTTCTATTCCAAAAAACAGATGGTAGATCCGCACATATTTCTTTTTCAATAAGAGCTTTGAAATCAGAAATTTTCTTTTGTATGAAATCATTTTGTAATTGGCTTTCGATCCTTTGTAAACTTAAATCTTTTTGTAAAAACATTAAATCATTTTGTCTTGATCTGAGAAGATTATTGATTTGATTCTGATAAACAGAACAAGCTTTAACAATATTCAAATTCCTTGTTTTTGGTTTTTCAATAAATGGGAAAACAATTTTTTTTTTTGCTTTAAAAGATATACTATCATAATTGACAGTATAGGGAGTAATAAGATTTATGAAAGGAGTTCCCAAAATGACAACATGATGAATGTCATTTGTGAGAACAAAAGAAGTTCGAAATTCAAAATCATCGTTATGAATTGAAGCTTCGACTTTAGAATTAACTTTAAGTTTTGAATTGTTGGCGGCAGAAAGCCTTTCTTTTGTTTTCTCATGAAATCTTTTGGGGACAATGTCCTCTCTTATGCAATTTAAATCAGCACCAGTGTCAAAAAGGGCAATGACGTCAATTGTAAAATCTTTAGAAAAAATTAAAGTAATTTTAATCAAATACTTTCTGGTGGTGATCTGTTTTAAAACAAACAGGAAATCATTTGGAACAGACTCGATGTTTTCTAGATTTTGATCATTTATATCACCATTATCAGAGTTGGATTCATTATCCGAATTGTCTTGTAAATGCTTTTGTAAAAGAAGTTGGATAGTTTCATAATCACTTTTTTGTTTCTCTTTTAATTCTTTGATCTCAGATTTGATTTCTTTAATCTCCTTTTGAAGATATTGAATATTAGGGGTAGTTTTCTTTATTTTCTTTTTATCCAAAATTTCAGTAAGATCATAAGAACTTTTTTTAACGATTGGAATTTTAGAAGTCTCAGCTTTATTAAAATCCAGAGTTTTTAAAAGCTTATCAAGATATTCTTTTTGAAGATTTGGATCAGAAATATGCTTTACGAGTTCAAGAAAGGTTTCTTGATCTTTAGTCAAAACATTGATTTTCTTTAAATAATAATCTGTTTCAGAATCACTACTACTATATGTAGAGGTATCTGAGTCAATAAGTTCATCGACTTGAAGGGGTTCACTATCTCCCGACATGGAAGACTCAGAGTCAGAAGACTCTATAAGTATAGGGGCCACTTTGGAGATGATATCTTCATCAAGGCCAAGTTCATGAAGTTTCCGATTCATTCTGCAATACTTTGCAGTATGGCCTTTTATACCACACTTATGGCATATAACTTCTTTATAGTTGAAAGAGGCTTTGTGTTTAGGTTTAAATTCCTTCCTCTTAGAGAAGTTTTTTTTTAAGGCCTCTGGGGTTTCTTATAAGAAGATTCTCTAAATTTCTGGAATGGCTTTCTATAGTTTTTGGATTTGTAATTTCTCTTGTGAGGTTTGGAAGAACACTCACCATTACAATCCTTGGAGATTTTAAAGGGGTCATAATTGAATTGCTTACAGAAACTACTTAATTCTTGCTTAGACTTTCTAAGTTCCCATTTAAGTCGTTTCTGTAATTTCAGATCTTTAAACCTTCTTTGTTGACGAAACTGACTAACTCACTATAAGTAAGTTCATCATAAGGAATACAGTTATCATAAAGGGCTTTAATGGAATTCCTAACCTTTTCACCTAGAAGAGTAGGTAATCCTGCTAAGAACTTTTCTTTCCAGGTTATATGATTTGCATCATCTCTGAGAAAGAGTCTGGTGAAGAAGGTGGTTTTGTAATCTTGGAATTCACTAAGTTTTCTACATCTCAAATTATGTAGTAACTCAGCATTTTTGTCTCTAAGGTGAGAAGGGTCACCTATGAAATGGAGGGATATGGTTAGGATCAGGGTAGCTACGGTATCCTGAATTAGGTTATTAAACTCATCAAGAATGGGGGCTCCATTCTCGTCAATTTGGATGGCATTAAGGATATCTAATTGTTGCTGCTTAGTGAGAAGATGATCCCACCAACCTTTAAGTTGACTAGTAAAACCCGCAATGAGAATTTCTGCAATGGCTTTGTCAGAAGTTCCTGATTGGGTTTTATAGGCATTGGCTGTCATGGTCATCTGTTGCAATAATCCTAAACTATTGTATTCAGACATACCGTCAATATTCCACTCATAGACAGAGGATGCATTAAAACGAGATTGGTTTAATGTACTAGGCCTATTGTCTATGGCCAAATCAGGTAGAGACTTGACAGTAAGAAGGGCTAATTCCCAATGGATTTTGTTGGCTTTAGGGGTAGGCTCTTCTTTAAAGGCTTCAAGATCAGAAGAGGCTATAAACATTTGGTCATGTTCTAATACTCCAATCTTGCTAGATTGAGGAGTATCAGGGGCTATTTGAACCTTGCTAGATGAGGAAGAAGCAGCTTCTATCTTATCTAGTTGTTCTCTAATGGCTTTGGCAAAATCTGATTTTGACTCATGAACAAGCTTTTGACTAGTTTTCGAAACCTGAAAAGGTTTGTCTAAGGATTTTGAATTAGACAAAAATCTTCTTCATAATGATTTTGAATTAGACAAAAATTCAAAATCTTCTTCATAATGTCTAATTCAAAATCATTATGAAGAAGATTTTTTTCTAATTCAAAATCCTTAGACAAACCTCTTTAGGTTTCGAAAACTAGTCAAAAGCTTGTTCATGAGTCAAAATCAGATTTTGCCAAAGCCATTAGAGAACAACTAGATAAGATAGAAGCTGCTTCTTCCTCATCTAGCAATGTTCAAATAGCCTCTGATACTCCTAAATCTAGTAAGATTGGAGTATTAGAACATGACCAAATGTCTATAGCCTCTTCTGATCTTGAAGCCTTTAAAGAAGAGCCTACCCCTAAAGCCAACAAAATCCATTGGGAATTAGTCATTCTTACTGTCAAGTCTCCACCTGATTTGGCCATAGACAATAGGCCTAGTGCATTAAACCAATCTCGTTTTAATGCATCCTCTGTCTATGAGTGGAATATTGACGGTATGTCTGAATGCAATATTTTAGGATTATTGCAACAGATGACCATGGCAGCCAATGCCTATAAAACCCAATCAGGAACTTCTGACAAAGCCATTGCAGAAATTCTCATTGCGGGTTTTACTAGTCAACTTAAAGGTTGGTGGGATCATCTTCTCACTAAGCAGCAACAATTAGATATCCTTAATGCCATCCAAATTGACGAGAATGGAGCCCCCATTCTTAATGAGTTTAATAACCCAATTCAGGATGCCGTAGCTACCCTGATCCTAACCATATCCCTCCATTTCATAGGTGACCCTTCTCACCTTAGAGACAAAAATGCTGAGTTACTACACAATTTGAGATGTAGAAAACTTAGTGAATTCCAAAATTACAAAACCACCTTCTTCACCATACTCTTTCTCAGAGATGATGCAAATCATATAACCTGAAAAGAAAAGTTCTTAGCAGTATTGCCTACTCTTCTAGGTGAAAAGGTTAGGAATTTGATTAAAGCCCTTTATGATAACCGTATTCCTTATGATGAACTTACTTATAGTGAGTTAGTCAGTTTCGTCAACAAAGAAGGTTTAAAGATCTGAAATTACAGAAACGACTTAAATGGGAACTTAGAAAGTCTAAGCAAGAATTAAGTAGTTTCTGTAAGCAATTCAATTATGACCCCTTTAAAATCTCCAAGGATTGTAATGGTGAGTGTTCTTCCAAACCTCACAAGAGACATTACAAATCCAAAAGCTATAGAAAACCATTCCAGAAATTTAGAGAATCTTCTTATAAGAAACCCCAGAGGCCTTACAAGAAGCCCAACTTCTCTAAGAGAAAGGAATTTAAACCTAAACACAAAGCCCCTTTCAACTACAAAGAAGTTATATGCCATAAGTGTGGTATAAAAGGCCATACTGCAAAGTATTGCAGAATGAATCGGAAACTTCATGAACTTGGCCTTGATGAAGATATCATCTCCAAAGTGGCCCCTCTACTTATAGAGTCTTCTGACTCTGAGTCTTCCATGTCGGGAGATAGTGAACCCCTTCAGGTCGATGAACTTATTGACTCAGATACCTCTACATATAGTAATAGTTATTCTGAAACAGATTCTTATTTAAAGAAAATCAATGTTTTGACTAAAGATCAAGAAACTTTTCTTGAACTCGTAAAGCATATTTCTCATCCAAATCTTCAAAAAGAATATCTTGATAAGCTTTTAAAAACTCTGGATTTTAATAAAGCTGAGACTTCTAAAATTCCAATCGTTAAAAAAAGTTCTTATGATCTTACTGAAATTTTCGATAAAAAGAAAATAAATAAAACTACCCCTAATATTCAAGATCTTCAAAAGGAGATTAAAGAAATCAAATCTAAGATCAAAGACTTAAAAGAGAAACAAAAAAGTGATTATGAAACTATCCAACTTCTTTTACAAAAGCATTTACAAGACAATTCGGATAATGAATCCAACTCTGATAATGGTGATATAAATGATCAAAATCTAGAAATCATCGAGTCTGTTCCAAATGATTTCCTGTTTGTTTTAAAACAGATCACCACCAGAAAGTATTTGATTAAAATTACTTTAATTTTTTCTAAAGATTTTACAATTGACGCCATTGCCCTTTTTGACACTGGTGCTGATTTAAATTGCATAAGAGAGGACATTGTCCCCAAAAGATTTCATGAGAAAACAAAAGAAAGGCTTTCTGCCGCCAACAATTCAAAACTTAAAGTTAATTCTAAAGTCGAAGCTTCAATTCATAACGATGATTTTGAATTTCGAACTTCTTTTGTTCTCACAAATGACATTCATCATGTTGTCATTTTGGGAACTCCTTTCATAAATCTTATTACTCCCTACACTGTCAATTATGATAGTATATCTTTCAAAGCAAAAAAAAAAAATTGTTTTCCCATTTATTGAAAAACCAAAAACAAGGAATTTGAATATTGTTAAAGCTTGTTCTGTTTATCAGAATCAAATCAATAATCTTCTCAGATCAAGACAAAATAATTTAATGTTTTTACAAAAAGATTTAAGTTTACAAAGGATCGAAAGCCAATTACAAAATGATTTCATACAAAAGAAAATTTTTGATTTCAAAGCTCTTATTGAAAAAGAAATCTGTGCGGATCTACCATCTGCTTTTTGGAATAGAAAACAACACTTGGTAGATTTACCTTATGAAAATTCTTTTGATGAAAGACAGATTCCCACTAAAGCCCGTCCAATTCAGATGAACATAGAATTGGAATAACACTGCAAAGTGAAATAAGTGACTTGGAGTCCAAAGGACTTATTGTTAAATCTCGGTCTCCTTGGTCTTGCGCCGTGTTTTATGTTAATAAGAATTCCGAGATTGAAAGGGGAACACCTAGATTGGTTATAAATTATAAACCCCTTAATAAAGCATTAAAATGGATTAGATACCCAATACCTAATAAAAAAGATTTGCTTCAAAAACTGCATTCTACTTTCATATTTTCAAAATTTGACATGAAGTCGGGCTTTTGGCAAATTCAAATCCATCCTAATGACCGTTATAAAACCGCTTTTACTGTTCCATTCGGACAGTATGAATGGACGGTTATGCCGTTTGGTTTAAAAAATGCACCTTCGGAATTTTAAAGAATCATGAATGACATTTATAATCCTTTTTCCGAATTTTGCATTGTTTACATTGATGATGTTTTAATTTTTTCTCAAACTATCGACCAACATTTTAAACATTTAAAGACTTTTTACTTTGCTACCAGAAAAGCTGGCTTAGCAATCTCTAGTTCTAAAGTTTCTTTGTTCCAAACAAAGATCAGGTTCCTAGGTCACCATATTTCCAAAGGAACCATTACTCCTATTGAGCGCTCCCTTGTCTTCGTGGATACTTCCCAGACAAAATCCTAGATAAAACTCAATTACAAAGGTTTCTATGAAGTTTAAATTATGTACTTGATTTTTGTCCAAACATCAATAGGATGTCTAAACATTTGCATGATCGATTAAAGAAGAATCTTGTTGCATGGACTGATGAGCATACTAGAACTGTTAAACTCATAAAGAATTCTGTTAAGAGCATCCCATGTTTATATCTTGCAAATCCTGCATTACCTAAAATTGTTGAAACTGATGCATCAGATTTAGGTTATGGAGGAATATTAAAACAAAAGGAAAATAATAAAGAACAAATAGTACAATATGTTTCTGCCCATTGGAATGAATGTCAGAAAAACTATTCTACTATTAAAAAAGAAATTCTTTCCATTGTTCTTTGCATTTCCAAATTTCAAAGTGACTTATTAAATCAAAAATTTTTACTTAGAATTGATTGCAAAGCTGCAAAACATGTTCTCGAAAAGGATGTTCATAATATTGTATCAAAACAGATTTTTGCACGTTGGTAAGCTATTTTAAGTGTTTTTTATTTTGATATTGAATTTATTAAAGGAGATACAAATTCTATTCCTCATTTTCTAACTCGGGAATTTCTTCAAAACAGATAATGTCGCCGAAAAGAAGCAACAAAGGAAAAGGCATTGCCAAAGATATTGATCTTAAAGCCACTTCTAAAGAATCCCAATCCTCTCCTCCTAAAGAAAAACTACTCTCTTCTGCCATGCCAATCAAGTCTTGGATTGACATGATCGAAGATGAGGAGGCAAGATCTAAAGCCCTTTCTACCCAAGACTAAGTTAACCATTGGATGAAATCCATTTCCAAATCTCCTGAGCTTATGCTTGCCCTACAAAACTTCTCCCAAAGTCAGGAATCTCCAAAAGAGATCTCTGAAAAAGAAAGCCCTAAAGAAATTACAAAATCCTCTCAAACTATTATTGTTTCTGGTGATAGTTCATCATCACAAATTGTTCTTTCACAACCAACAAAGAAAACCTCGGTTTGGTTTGATAAAGCCCATTTCCAAAACATTTTAACTATCGAAGATGAGTTTTACCATACTGACCCATTTCAGACACTAACAAAGTTTTTCCCTAAAGGCTGGTTTTTTAAACTATGGGATTTAACAAAACCCCAGCCTTATTACCAAAGTATTTTGGAAGTCACTGAGTCAGTTAAATTCAAACATTTTTATCTCAGTGACTCCCATTCTGAGCCGGCCTATTCCACGACCACTATCATAAAAGTCTTGAGCCCAAACTAGTGGGGCGACCAACTCCACAAATTTAAATCTTGCCCTCCAAATTTCCAAATGTGTTTACCACATTGCTTGACTTTTTCCTATTGGGATTACCAACAAGCTTGGTTTAACACATTCTTTATCCAAAATCTAAAGAAATCTCATTCATGGTTATTTTTCTTCAATTAAAAAATAACCGTCCAAAGCCTCCCGAATTGGTTCCAACAATGGTGGAGCTTCTTTGGCCCAATACCCCAAATTTTAACTCCAAATGCCACTTATTGCTTAAACCTCTTCAAAGCTTATTATGTCCCTTCTGAATCAGAGAAAAGATTTCCTCATTTTCTTTGCTTCTGTACAAATTTCTTCCTTCTATGGGTATGCATGTGGAATCTCAGACTTCATGCCCAGGACACCCAACTTATTTTACAAAGAACATTTAAAGTAAAATGGTGGTCAAAATTCGATGAACTGTCTAAATTGACTAACACCTTAATCCGAAATTGGCTCTCTACCAAAGGATTTCTTGAACCAACCATTAAACACTCCAAAGCCCAATCTCTTTTAGCCAGGGCCAAAACTGAAGAAGAGTATTTTAAAGTTATGCAACAGCTTCTCGCCACAAGGTCTGAAACATCTGTTGCAAGTTCCTCCTCAAGCACCTCCGGAGATGAAGAGCCTTTTATTTCCCTTGGTGACGAAAACGAAGATGACTGCTTTGGCATATTCTCCCCTTTAAAGCATTCCAAATGATTATTGTCCTCATGTAAATTTTTTTTTTTAAAAAAAGAGAGTAAATACATTTTGCTATTTTCTTGTAATTACTTTGTTTGTATTTCTTCGGGTGGTCCCCTGGACACAAGTGAGAGCGCACATGTCTCTTCACCCGTATTATTCTTGTATTTGTATTTTCTTGTTACAAAGCTACAGCTCCGCTACAATGAACAGTGAAGAGTTTCAAAGATTACTGTTTGCTACATATCCGCTACAGTGAACAGTGAAGAGTTCCAAAGATTACTGTATGCTGCATCTCCGCTACAGTCTACAGTTTAAAAATTTTTTTGTATAAAAACCGAAAGGAAGACTTAGACTCCTTAAGGTTTTTATTTGCAAATTTGAGAGCTTCTCTCTCTTCTTTCTTCATTCTCTCTCTCTCTCTCTCTAGGAATCAGGAATTCGAAGAGTTCAAGGAAATTTTTCTGCTTGCAGAATAGTTCCTTACCTTCACGATTAATTTCCCTTTCTTCATTAAAGAAAACCAATTGATGTAAGCATTTTATTTCCAGTATTATTTTAAAGCATTAAAGCATTTGTTTATTTAAAGCTTTCTATATATGTTTAAATTTCTGTATTTAAATTTCTGCAATTTATTTTAAAGCATTAAAATTTTATGCATCCTTTGCAGACTGATCTGTATCAGATCTGCCATACAACTGCTACGTTCCTTTGAGGCAACGAGACCAGGTCTTAATCCTCAGTTGTATTCTTTCTCCTCTCTCTCCAATCCTTCAGAGCACCATTTCTGGGATCCAGATCTGGTACTGTGTATGCACCCTGGCTTTTAGATGTATGTTTGTTGCTAGGCTTGCAAAAGGAACCTAATAAATATTTGTTAAATAAAGTGGTATATCGGCTGGAAACTAGAACGTGCGGGATATTGATCTGTCCTAAGTCAGATCTGGTTCCAAAGGCAGACCTGGCTCTGCATCGATCTAGATACAACGCTACGTACCTTATTAAAATCTGACCAACCGCGATTTAAATCAAATTTATTTATTTTAAACTTGGTAATTTATTTTAAAATTTTGACAAAGCCGACCCAATCCAAGCATTGTTTAATTTAAGTTCTTAATATTTGACTTCCAACGAAAGCACATCCATCCATCCTTCGATCCTATATATATATATATATATATATATATATATATATAATTTTACTTGTTATAATTTTGTATGGACTATTATTCTTTAATTTAATGCATAGATTATTTCATTATTATAATTTTGTTCTTCATATTAGTATCTAAAATGTATTATTCCATAGAAAATATTAATCTTAATCATTATTGTAGGAATTGTATTGAATGGGTGCTAATGGTGGTGAATGAAATGAAAATCTTCTCTTAGAGCTTATGTTGAATGATAATATGAAATGATAATTGTTATGCTTAGCTATTAGTTTGTGGTTTTTTTATGGATTTGTGTATTTTACACTTAAATTTAAGAATCTGTGTTGGATTGATGTTGATATTATAATCTTCAATTTACATTGGTTAAATTTATAATTGAGTATGTTATGTAAAATTTTAGGTTATTATTATAAATTTACATATTGAACATTTGTGATTTTAAGAGTAAAACCTGCAAAAAAATCCATCAAATACCATTACGAGTTTAGTAATTGTCAAAACCCGTAGCGAGTGTGCTTTCTTAAAAAAATTAAAACCCGCAGCGGGTTGCGAGTGAGTTTAATAATTTAAATTTTGTGCTGATATGGGTTTGATAATGCCAAACCCACTGCGGGCAGTGCCCATTGCCATTCTTAGGCAGGAATTACATCTTTGTTATGATGATATCTGGGAATGCATGAATGATATTGTTCAATTTATGAAACGATAGGAGAATGCTCATGTGTTCATGTTCTTGGTCGGACTTAACAAGAGTTAGATGAGGTGTGGGGCTGAATTTTAGGAAAAACTCCTTTATTAACAATTTGTGAGGCCTTCTCAGATATTCAAAGAAAAGAAGGACGACAAAGTGTGATACTTAATAGCAAATCTATTCCTATTAACTCAGAAGTTGAAACTTATACTCTTATAACTCGAGATTCTCAGGAGGAAGTGAAGAAAGATGGTTAGAAGTTTGAAAGGTCGTGGTGCAACCATTGTAAACGCCTATGGCACATGCGAGAAACGTGCTGGAAAATTCATGGCAAGCCTTAAAACTGGAATAAGAAGTTTAATGGAGAGGGGCGTGCACTTCAGGCTAGTGTCTCGAATCAAGAGCAGCAACCTTCTTCAAGTTCGTTTCATTTCACCAAAGAGCAGAAAGACCAACTATACAAGCTTCTCGAGTCTAAAAAAATTCCTTGTTCATTAGCTCAAAAAGGTAATTACCTGAAAGTCGCTCATTAGTGTCAACTATAATCGCACCTGAATCATCAATTCAGGTGCAACCGATCATATGACAGGGTTGTCAAATTTTTTTTCTTCATATAGTCCTTGTGCAAGTAACCAGAAAATTAAGATTGCAGATGGTTCTCTTTCAGCCATTATAGGAAAATGTTCTATTATAGTGTCTGTATCACTCACTCTTCAGGATATTTTTCATGTTCCCAAACTTTCTTATAATCTTTTATCTGTCAGTAAGCTCGCATGTGATCAAAACTGTCAAAATAATTTCTTTTCAACTCACTGTGTGTTCCAGGATTTGACCTCGAGGAGGATGACAGGCAGTGCTGAACAGAGTGGAGGACTCTACTTCTTTGATGATGGATCTGAATCAAGATGACAATCTCAACAAATAAGTTTATACTTTAAATCTTTTTATGTTTCTAATAATATTATTATTATGTTATGGCATTTAAGATTAGGCCACCCAAGTTTCAGATATTTAAAACATTTGTTTCCTAAGTTGTTTGCCAATAAAGACCCATCTTTGTTTCATTGTGAAAATTGTGAATTTGTAAAATATCACCACACATCTTTTCCTTTACAACCATATAAACCATCAAAACCTTTCACTATTATGTACAATGATGTTTGAGGTCCTAATATGATAAGTACACCTTCTAAAAGAGGTGGTTCATCACATTTACAAATGATCATACTCGACTTCACTGGGTGTATTCATTGAAAGAAAAATCAGAAGCCAAACAAGTTTTTAAAATTTTTTACAATATGGTACATACTCAATTTCGATTAACATACAAGTGATAATGGAGGAAGAGTATTTTAACATGATCTTGGCAATTTTTTTTTCTTGAAAAAGGAATAATTCATCACAGTTCTTGTATGGATACACCCCAATATAATGGTGTTGCTGAAAGAAAAAATAAACATCTGTTTGAGGTAGCTCGTGCATTACTTTTCGCAACTAAAGTTCCTATGTATTTGTGGGGAGAGGTTGTTTTAACTGTTGCATACTTAATAAACAGAATGCCCTCCAAAGTTTTATAGTTTCAAACTCCTTTCCAAGTTTTCAAAAATTGCCTTCCAACTGAACATGTAAAGGGATTGTTACTTGAAGAATAATCATAAGCAAAAGAAAGACAAATTGACTCTACAGTACAACCATGATTCCGAACCAATGACAAATCAACGATCTGAATCTTGTACATGTAATTCTTTTTCTCTTCTTAACAGTCGATCTAAGTCTTTTGATCTTAACATTCCTATAGCTCTTTGTAACCGGGTTAGATCCTATTTTAGTCACCCGTTATCTCAATTTGTGTCATATTAAAATTTTCTTCATCTCTTGTTGCTTTTACTTCTCAATTGTCTAGTGTAGAAATTCCTAACAATGTATAAGAGGCTCTAAAATTTCCAAAGTGCAAAGAAGCAGTGCTTGAAGAGATGAGAGCTCTTAAGAAGAACCATACTTGAAGTGTTGAGACATTGCAAATTGAAAAGACTACTATGGGCTGTAAATAGGTTTTCACTATGAAGTACAACTCTGATAGTTTAGTGGAAAAAGATACAAGGTTAGGTTGGTAGCGAATGTATTCACTCAGACATATGGCATTGATTATTCTGAGATATTTTCTCTTGTTGCAAAGTTGAACACCGTAAGAGTACTTTTATCTATTGCTGCTAATTTAGATTGGCCCTTGCAGTAAACTAGATGTGAAGATTGCATTTTCTCAATGACGACTTAGAAGAAGAGGTGTACATGTATAGTCCACCAGGGTTTGCAGAGAAATTTGGCTTAAAAGTGTGCAAGCTAAAAAAGTTCTTGTATGGGCTCAAATAGTCTCTAAGGACTTGGTTTGAGAAGTTCACACAATCTTTCAAAAAATAAAGATATTCTCAAGGACAAGCTACCTATAACTTATTTTTCAAGTTTTCTTTTGAAAGAAAGGTTATTCTGTTAATAGTTTACGTTGATGATTTTATTCTCAAAGGTGATGATGTGATTGAGATATGTCCCTAAGAGGTGCAAAACTTTCATTGATGATTACTCAATGAGAAGTTGGGTGTATTTAATAAGAAAAAGTTAAATGTGTTTTCAGTATTCAAAGAATTCAAAGTGCAGGTTGAACTTGAATATGAGATAATAATCAAATGCTTGAGGACAGATAATGATAGAGAGTATAGAGACAACAAGTTTCTTGTGTTTTGTAAGTATGAAGGTATTGAAAGACGATTCACAGTCACATATACTCCTCAGTAAAATAGAGTGGCGGAATAGATAAACAAGACTTTTACAACAAAAAAAAGAGTTATATTGAGAACTACTAGTCTACCCAACTTATTCTAAGCAGAAGCAACCAAAACTGCCTTATATGTGGTAGATCGATCGCCATCTATGGCAATTGAGCTGAAGACTCCTATGGATATGTGGATTGAAAAGCCAACTAATTACTTTCATTTGCATGCATTTGGATGTCTTATGTACGTGATATACAATGTCTAAAAAAGAACAAAGTTAAATCCGAAAACCAAAAGATGTTTATTTTTAGGGTATGTTGATGAAGTGAAGGGGTATTGTCTGTGGGAGCCCACTGCCCACAAGATAGTCATCAACAAAGATGTAATCTTTGTAAAAGAGCAACTATAAAGGAAAGACGGGATTATAGCACTGGAAAAAAAATTCGGAGGCTATATTGGTATATGTGAAACATAATTCAAAAAAGAAATATTTAGATTCTTTTGAAGCAGTACCAAAGCACGAGGAACTAATTGATTCTAAGGTTCTAAAAATTCATCGATTAACTCGTGACAAACAATCTCCAATGTGGCACTCGGAGCATATTTCAAAGATTAATGTTGCATACTATCTTCTGATAGAAGATAAGGAGTCATCAACTTTCCATGAAGATTTAAAATGCTCAAATGTTGCTTTGTGGATGATAGCAATGTAGGAAGAAATTAAGCTCTATACAACGATAATATATGAGAACTTATACACTATCATATGGTAGAAAAGCTAGTAGTAATAAATGCATCTATAAGATCAAGTATGATGGTAATGATTGAGTAAAGCGATATTGTGCAAGATTGGTAGTGAAAGGATATGCTCAGAAAAAATATATTGACTTCAACGAGATATTTTTCTAGTAGTCCTACTCATGAAAATCAGAGTAGTCAACAGTTATATGTGAAATTGTGTTTCTTTATAGAGAACTTAAAGAAGAAATTTATATACTCTAACTAGAAGGTATCGCTGAAAAATGTAAGGAGAACTTAGTTTGTACTCAAACAAGTGCCAATGTGTTACTATAAGAGATTTAATTCTTTCATCATGAGTCTTAAATACAATAAACTCAGTTTAGACCATTGTGCATACTACAAGAAGTTTGAAAATAACGATTTCATCATTTTATTGTTGTATGTGGATGGCATGTTGGTAGCAGGCCCAATAAAGATCAAGTCCAAGAATTGAAGGCATAGTTAGCTAGGGAGTTTGAAATAAAAGACTTGGGACTGGCAAACAAGATTCTAAGAATATAAATTCATCGAGACAAAAACAAAAAGAAGATTTGGCTTTCTCATAAAAATTACTTAAAGAAAATATTGCAGATCTTCAACATGCAAGATTGTAAGTCAATTTCTACCCTACTTCCTGCTAATTTCAAGTTATCCTTAAGTATATGTCCTAATAATGAAGTAGAGAGGAATGAGATGTCTCAAGTACCATATACATCAGCAGTGGAAAGTTTAATATTTGCAATGATTTGTACAAGACCAGATATTGCACAAGCAATGGGAATAGTAAGTATCGTGAATCCTGGTAGAAGGCATTGAAAAATTGTAAAGAAAATTCTGAGATACATAAAAGGAACCTTGACTATTGTATTATATTTTGGAGGATTAGATTTTACTATCAAGGGCTATGATGGATTTAGATTTTGCAAGAGATTTTGATAAAAGGAGATCCACTACTAGCTATGCGTTTATACTTACAAGAGGAGTTATAAATTGAGTTTCAAAACTGCAAATTGTTATGACTTTATCTACAAAAGAAATAGAATATATGGCAGCACAAGCCTACAAGAAAGTTGTTTAGATACAAAGGTCATTAAAGGAGCTCGAGTGCAAATAAGAGAAAACTGTTGTATTTTGTGATAGTCAGAGTGCCTTGCGCATTGCTGGGAATCTAACATTTTATTCTAGGACAAACCATATAGAGGTTCATACCACTTCGTCCGAGAAGTAATGGAAGACAAAAGTGTGGATCTGTAGAAAATCAATACCAAGGAGAACTCAGCAGATGTTTCGATCGAGCCAATCAATGCAAATAAGTTTGCATGGAGCAAATCCTCTTGTGGCGTAGCAGAGACGTAAAGAACATGACAATGTCAAAGTCAACACCGAATTCGATGCTTAAATTGTTAAAGTCAGCATTGAATTCAGTGTTTGAATTTGATGTTGGTAGCACCGAATTCAATGCCACAATTGTTGAAAAAAAAAAACCCATGCAGCATAAAAAAATAAAATAGTATGAACATTAGCCAATTCGTTGGCTGTAAAAGAATAGGTGCTTCCTTTATTTTGAATCATCTCAAAAAATCCTATTTCTTCTTATTTAGAGAGTTTTAAAGCTAAATATAATTGCTCGTAAATTGAGAGTGTTGGGTATAATTAGGATCTTAATAAGTGAGAGTAGTTTTTCTTAATTATAGAAAGAGTGTAATTGTTCTCTCCCATTATTAGAGAGAAGTTGGTTTTTTTTCTAGTATAATAAAATATTTCTTTCTATCTTTGCCTATGAATGTAGGTTAAAAGCCGAATCACATAAATTCCTCTATTCTCTTTGTGTGCTTGTTTTTCATTTTCTCCAATTTCATTTTAATTGTGACCCGCTTCACCCATTAATTTCCTAACATCTTGATGCTACCTACCGTTTAATCGATGAATCAAATGGTAACAAACTAGTGATGGGAAGACAAAGAGATGATTTATTATAAAGAAACCATGAGGAAGAAGCAGCATGGCAATTGCTTGACAACGAGAGAGTGTAGTGATGAAGAGATGGATATGGATCGTAGTACGCGATCAAGAGCTTGCATAATTAAGAGGTAGATGGAGAAAAATGTGAGTTTTAAAAGTAAACACGTTGTTCAAAGAAAATCCATGCCCGCCGTTTATTTTACTCTGTTATCTCTTACTGCTTTGTTGTTCAACTCGAGCTCAAGTTCGTTTAAATCAAGCTACGAAGGAGAGTTTTCATCATCATAATTTGATTTCGTGTATGGCTCAAGATTAATGTTGGCCAATGGGCCATGCTGGCGTAAGCTGTGCTATTGTAATTACTGTGAGTTCGAAAAGTAAAGTACATGCGTTTAGTAAATTTTATTACGAAAATTTTGTTTTATTATATAAGGATCAAAATATACATAAGTTTAAATTGTCTTTTATTTTTAGAGTATGTTTAATAAATTGTTTAGACATACATTTTTTTCTTAAATATGTAAAATTACATTATAAAAACTCAATTAAAAAAATATATAAAGAACTTCATAATATGTTACATAAAATATGATAAAAATTCATACTTAATCCAAATAAAATAAAAAGTAATATACATTACATTCACATTAATTTTTTTTGCAATAAAATTCCTCAAATATGGCAGTAATATGATATGTAATGATTTATATATTAGGATTTTATATATACTGTTTTGGACTATCTCTAATCGTAACGTGTTTTTAAGGTCCAAGTGCCTAAAATTCTAAGCCTGGTACGGCCCACGTGTGTGTTGTGCCGTGCCGTGTGCCCTATTGAAAAGTTCTCGTGTCGTGCCGTGCCTCGTGCCCCCCAGCCCATTGGCCATCTCTACTCAAGATCAAGATCCAGTTCATATAATTCGATGCAAAAGCCTAATCCTATTGGCACGAGTATCTCATCATCATCAGCAAAATGTAAATTTTTGTAATTACATTACTATCCTCAACCATCAAATTGTACTATGACGATTACGTGCCAGTTTGGGATTGTAGAGGCTAATGAAATAAGTTGCTCGTGCTGTGCAGATGAAATAAGTTGCTGATTAAAAAAGTAACTTATTGTCTGGTAAATTATGCTATTGCAGTTGCTGTGAGTTCGAAAAGTAAAGTACATGCGTTTGGTAAATTTGATTACGAAAATATTGTCTTATTATATAATGACAAAAATAGACATAAGTTTAAATTGTCTTTTATTTTAGAGTATGTTTAATAAATTGTTTAGACATACATTTTTTTCTTAAACATGTAAAATTACATTAAAAGCTCAATTAAAAAAATATATAAAGAACTTCATAATATTTTACATAAAATATGATAAAAATTCATACTTAATCCAAATAAAATAAAAAGTAATATGTGTTACATTCACATTAACTTTTTTTGCGATAAAATTCCTCAATTATGACAGTAATATGATATATAATGATTTATATATTGGGATTTATGAATAAGTAAGATATAATGAGAATTGTCTTTTTATTAAAATACTAAGGTTATAATGAGAATTTTAAAGGGTATGGTAACTTATTAAATAAACTGTTTATGAAAAATAATCTTCTACTTATTTTTAAAATATGATGACAGAATAGAGAAAATTATAAAATAAGTTACTTTTACAAGATTTAACAAATACTATTTTTATCGAAAATCATGAAATAAGCAACTTATTAAATTTCAACCTTCATATCAAACCGAGCCCATATACATTCAGGGGTTGATATGTTAATATATAAATAGAGTTTCTCTGATTGTAGTAAGACCAAACTACAGGGGAGGTATCTAAACATTACCCATATTAAAAATTTTCTTTTCGAGCGGCGAAGAAGCTAACCAGGCGAGGCCGACATAACGAAAATAAAAGATGAAAAGCAAGCTACATCAATACGGATTTAGATTCAGTACGTTGTGAGTGTAAAAACGTAGTGAGGTGCAATTTCGAATCCCAACTGAAGGCTGAAGGAATCTCACAACAGAGCTATTCTCTTTTAGGGTTTGCGCTCTGGTTTCCAATTTGTGCGAAAATCGTAACTCTCTAGAGCTCTTGTTATAAGAAGAAGATGATGGAAGACGATTATGATTACGAAGAACAACATCAACAGGAGGAAGAGGATGAAGAGGAGGAGATCACGCAAGAGGATGCGTGGGCGGTTATTTCTGCTTATTTCGAAGAAAAGGGTTTGGTGAGGCAGCAGCTCGACTCTTTTGACGAATTTATCCAGAACACCATGCAAGAAATTGTTGATGAATCCGCGGATATCGAGATTCGGCCCGAATCCCAACATAATCCCGGCCAACAATCTGATTTTGCCGAGGTAACAAAAGCTTTTTTTTTTGGATTAAAACAAACAGAAATTATAGCATTTTGATTGAATTGGAATTGATTTGATATGCAGACCATCTACAAGATCAGTTTTGGGCAGATATATCTGAGCAAACCTATGATGACAGAATCAGATGGAGAAACTGCGACATTATTCCCAAAGGCTGCAAGATTGAGGAACTTAACCTACTCAGCTCCTTTATACGTGGATGTTACGAAGAGGGTTATAAAGAAAGGCCACGATGGTGAAGAAGTCACCGAAACCCAAGATTTCACTAAAGTTTTCATTGGAAAGGTGTGTGTAATTTATGTATTTATTTATTTTTAATGAAGGTATGGTTTTAGGCTTATCTATGCAAACTCACCAGTTAATGCATTTTTAGGTACCCATAATGCTTCGGTCAAGTTACTGCACACTGTATCAAAACTCTGAGAAGGATTTAACGGAGCTTGGGGAGTGCCCGTATGATCAAGGTGGATATTTTATCATCAATGGGAGTGAAAAAGTTCTGATTGCTCAGGAGAAGATGAGCACCAATCATGTCTATGTCTTCAAGAAGCGGCAACCTAACAAGTATGCCTACGTGGCAGAAGTTCGTTCTATGGCAGAGTCCCAGAACAGGCCACCGAGCACAATGTTTGTACGGATGCTTTCTCGGACTAGTGCCAAAGGGGTAATGATAAACTATTTAGCGTTTGAAGATGCTTTTTATTTTATTATTTTTTTTTTTTTTTGAACCTGTGATCTTGATTCTGTTTTCCTGCTATCGAAGCGGTTATTAGTAATATCTACCAATCATTTGTTGTATCTATGACTTGACTTTGTTTCCATTCAATTTAATTTGTTGTAGGGCTCTTCAGGGCAGTACATTCGTGCAACCCTTCCATACATTCGTACTGAAATTCCTATCATCATTGTTTTTCGGGCTTTAGGGTTTGTGGCTGACAAAGATATATTAGAGCACATTTGTTATGACTTCCAAGACACGCAAATGATGGAATTGCTTCGGCCTTCCCTTGAGGAAGCGTTTGTCATTCAAAATCAACAGGTATCCCTTTATTGCTGCCATGCATAATTTCTTTGAGAATGATTTGCCTTCTGTCGCATATTTTTTGAAATGCTAATTCCTGTGAGAGAAGTTGTATGCTTACTTTCTTGTGATATGGATAAACTTCTGATGTAAGATGTGCCTTTTTCATTCTATTGCATTTTTTCTTCTTTTTTGTTAGTGAATGGACCTTTTCTTGTTTAGACATGAGAATGTTATTTCATGAGAGCATACAATTTAATTATAGCAATAACAACTGAGCATGCTGCACAAGTTGAACTTTCTCTTGGTTGTCAGAAAAAATAGTTTATTATCCATATAACAGCCAGAAACACTTGTTCTTTTCCAATAGTATCTCTGAAGTCTCTTTTTATTTGCTTGTGAATTTTTTTTAAAGGCATGAATTAATATTTGAAATTAGTCGTTTCACTTGGTCTATAAGAATTCTCCTACTATCTTGAGAAGACATCTGCATCGTGTCTTTTAGTTTTCTAGTTTGATTTGGGATAATTCTTTTCTTTCATTCCAAAAGCATTGAATGTTGGGCGGAATAATTGCTATCCCACTGCAATTTCATATCATATGGAAGCAAGTGTGTGAAAAAGAGAAGAAGAATAAGAAGCGGTCTTTTTGGAATATAATAGGGTTTGCATAGTGGTAATTGATCTTTTAATTTTAATGATAAGAGTGTCAGAAGAAAAAGGGTTTGAAGAGTGAATTTTATTTCAAATAGGCCCATCCACACGTGTGTGAAGATAATCTATACTTTACTTGCTAATTAATTTACTTGTTATCTAACTTTTTTTTGTCTTTTTTGACATCAATTGGCTTGCTCTGTAAACTCTTTTATTGTTCTTCTCCACAAATGTGTTGAAGCTTGTATCAAAACTGTCTTGCTTTGTCTTCTTGCAATTTTCTTTTTCATTTTAATAGTTGCCTAAGATCATGATTTCAGCTGTTGGACCCCTTTGAAATGTAATGGTCCTCTCGTCTACTGCAGGTGGCACTCGACTACATTGGAAAAAGAGGAGCAACTGTTGGTGTAACTAGGGATAAAAGGATCAAGTTAGTGCTAGCTCAACATTTTTATTTTGGTTTCAAATCCTTGTGTGAACTTCTATCATGTTTATGGTGATTCTTCTTTCAGATATGCCAAAGAGATCCTTCAAAAGGAAATGCTTCCTCATGTTGGTACAGGAGACTTCTGTGAAACAAAGAAGGCTTACTATTTTGGGTAATTTTGATGCTTCTATATGCTTTAGCATTGGCATCGCTTCTGAGTAGTTTTTGTGGGTAAATATTTTATTGTTCCTGTCTCCAGATATATCATTCATCGGCTTCTTCTATGTGCACTTGGCCGGAGGGCTGAAGACGATAGGGATCATTACGGCAACAAGAGGCTGGACCTTGCTGGTCCTTTGCTTGGAGGCTTGTTTAGGATGGTTTGTTTGTTTATACATACATATATATATATATAGATATGGATACGCGTTAATATTAGTATGAAGTAATTTTTTCAGTTTTCTTAGTCTTTGATGATGATTGTATGAATGCAGCTCTTTAGAAAGTTGACCAGGGATGTAAGAGCTTACGTGCAAAAGGTTATTTCCCATAGACCTTGGTTTTTGTTTATGTCTCTCTCTCCCCTTTTCTTTTAATGGTTTTACTTACATTGCTTCATCATTTTATAGTGTGTTGATAATGGGAAGGATGTCAACTTGCAATTTGCAATCAAGGCAAAAACCATTACCAGTGGTCTCAAGTACTCACTTGCTACTGGAAACTGGGGTCAAGCAAATGCAGCTGGTACAAGAGCTGGAGTTTCACAGGTTTGCGACAATATTAGTTTTTCCATGTGAATACTAGAAGAGTTTCTCTGTTCCCTGACTGAAACATTTTTTTGTCCGTTAGAATAATTATATTACATTTATTCTTCTACAGGTGTTAAATCGTCTAACTTACGCCTCTACTTTGTCGCATTTGCGAAGATTAAATTCTCCCATAGGCCGTGAAGGTGAAATTACTTGTGCTTGAATCTGCTGGCATGATTTTTATTTCAGTTTGGAGAAGGAATTTTTCCTCATTGGCATCATCTTGTTTTATTTTATTTTAATTTTGTACCACTTATTATTTGTTTGCCTATTTGTCTAATGGAGTTTGTGTATACCAGGGAAATTGGCCAAACCTAGGCAATTACATAATTCACAGTGGGGAATGATGTGCCCAGCTGAAACACCTGAAGGGCAAGTGAGTAGTTTGCAAATTAAGTGAACTTCTGCTTGTATGTTGTTTCCATAACTCATTTGTTTTACAAAATGGTGCTTATGCATGTATTTTTCATGTTACATCAGGCTTGTGGTCTGGTAAAGAATCTGGCATTGATGGTGTACATAACAGTTGGATCAGCAGCATATCCGATTTTGGAATTTTTAGAAGAATGGGGAACAGAGAATTTTGAGGTGCATTCTTATTTGTTCTGTGGAACTGGAACCTGCTTTGATATTGGCCTTTCCATTTTCCTTCATTTCAGCTTTCTCTTGATTGTAGGAAATTTCTCCAGCAGTTATTCCTCAAGCTACAAAAATTTTTGTCAATGGTTGTTGGGTTGGTATTCACCGTGATCCTGAAATGTTGGTTAAAACTTTGAGAAGATTGAGGAGACGGGTTAGTATGCCTTTGTTAAATCTTTTAGGCAAACTTTTCCAGGAAGAGAAAACATTAGTCAAACTGCTTGCTCCACATGTTTTACTTATTTTTCTGTTAATCTTTTCAAGCACTTTGTTTTGTGCGATTGTATGTACACTCAAAACTTTGAGTTTGAATGGGTTGATGCATTGTTCTCGTTCTAATTTTTGTCTCATTAATCATTGCAGTATCATTATTCTGGATGTTCTCCTAATTTCTGTTCATCTCTCTCTTCCCTTGGGTTTTTTCTTTGGGGGATTGCTGGAAGAGAAAATGGTTGAGAAATGGTGTTTAGTTGTAAGATATTTGAAGTCATATGCTTGAACATATCTGTGCTGTTTATTGCTGAGAACAATATGAAGTTCTCTCTCTCTTCTATTTGGGTTTTTGGGTAGGGGGATGAGGGGAAGGGAAAATGGTTGAGAGCCGGTGTTTAGGTGTGACATTATTGAAGTCATATGTTTAAACTTATCTCTCCAGGTTGACGTTGAGAGCAATATGAAGCTAAAATAAAAATTGATAATGGATAACTTTCTGTTGAGAAGATCTATTTAGTTTGGCACAGAGAGACTACCATAGGGATGCTAACTGGAATGGAAAGTAAATACACTAAGTTTTGACGTTCTACATTTGTTATTGACCACTTCAATTCTTTGTTTGGTGGAACATGTAGAACATATGTTGTAGAACCGTTGATAAATTAATAGCCGAGAGATCATGAAAAATTTATTAATTTAGCAAATATTAATATATCAATAAATTAATAATTATTCATTTTCTGAAAGATAATACGGTTTATTAATTTCTAAAGATAATATCATGTTCATAATAGGAATTTTTATGAAGTATAGAGGAAGTATAATGAAAGAATTTAGTGATTCCATCAAGCTGTGTAGTATGATTATTGATTATATCTTGATTGAGTGAATTAGTCACTTGATAAGCCTTTGGTTGGATTGCATGGTTGGATCGCAATTACATGGTAACTTAACATACAAGAATTTTTGGAGTTGGAGGCACTACGTTAAGCTGATTTCTCTCTTATTTCTCTTAATATGGCATATAAAGTACAACAATGGCCCATCGTTTGGAAGGTGTAAAGTAAGCAATGATGACAGTTAAGCAACAATGACTAATAAAATGTGTAAAGCATTATGTCAGTACAACAATGAAAATCATAGACATATCTTATGTATTTAGTCTTAAATTAGTTAATTATTAATTTATTTATTAATTGGATCCTAAACAAAAATAATCAAATTCTTAATTTTCCACGTTGGCCCTAAGTTGGGACTCAAAAAAAACTATTATTTAATAGAGGCTATCAATGTCTTGAGTATTAATAAAATGAGGTTCTACTGTGCATGTTGACTAGACTATGGCTTGATACGTTGAAATCTTGGTTGCTTTGTTTGTTAAAAAACTATTGTCTCCAGACATATAGGACTGAGTTTATTCTGCTACAACAATGTTTTTCTATAATTGTATGGATCTATGAAAGCCATAGCATTGCTTTCTGATTGATTCACAGTCCTTCAATCTTTATTAGATATCACACGTTGGCTCACAGAACAGTGAAATGACTCTTTTCTTAGGTTGATGTCAATACTGAAGTTGGGGTGGTTAGAGATATTCGTTTGAAAGAATTACGGATATATACCGATTACGGTCGATGTAGTCGGCCACTGTTTATTGTAGAGAAACAAAGGCTTCTTATAAAGAAGAGAGACATCATTGCTCTGCAGCAGAGGGTGAGCCAATTAGATGTTTCTTTGCTTTTAGTCTTACAAATTACTTGTCCCTTTCAGTAATTAACATGAGTGGTATTTGGTCTTTCAGGAATCCCCTGAAGATGGTGGTTGGCATGACCTTGTGGCGAAGGGATTTATAGAATATATTGACACTGAAGAAGAAGAGACCACAATGATTTCCATGACAATTAATGTGAGTAAATTAAAATTTTTCGTCAAAGGATGTCTTCATACTATGTATTAGTATAATTATCAATTAGATCGCTTGAATGATATGATGCAATGAATGACGTTAAACTGCCACATATTTGTTTTAGGATCTTGTACAAGCAAGGCTTCATCCAGAAGAAGCTTATGCTGACACTTACACGCATTGTGAGATCCATCCATCCTTGATTTTAGGTGTATGTGCTTCAATTATACCGTTTCCTGACCATAATCAGGTAAGTTTTATATCTTTTTGGCATTTGTCTACAAAAATGTGTTTGAATTAAATTCCATCTCACTTTGTCATTCTTTATGCATTTAGTCCCCACGTAACACGTATCAATCAGCTATGGGTAAGCAAGCCATGGGGATCTATGTCACCAACTACCAATTTCGTATGGTATGCATTTGATTCCTCTTTAATCAATTGCAAGTTTCTGTTCTAAGCATGTAATGTTTTATGAATTAATGTGATTACTAATTCTTTTACATGCTCAGGATACTTTGGCGTATGTTCTCTATTATCCTCAGAAGCCACTTGTTACTACACGAGCAATGGAACACCTCCACTTCAGGCAGCTTCCGGCTGGCATTGTGAGTATAAAATTTGCAATTTTTTTTTTCAATTCCCCTTCTGGTAACAATTTGTTCTGAACTTTGTTCTTCTGTCACTCTACATTAGAATGCTATTGTCGCAATCGCTTGCTATTCTGGCTACAACCAAGAAGATTCTGTTATTATGAACCAATCGTCAATTGACCGTGGGTTCTTTCGATCTCTTTTCTTCCGTTCATATAGGTAACTGTATTTGCTTTGTCCTTTCTTCCTTTGTTCCTGCCTTAAAATTTTATATATTTAACCTTGTTTTTATTTTTTTGTTGGAGATTGATTAAATGTTGACTAATATTTCACAGAGATGAGGAGAAAAAGATGGGGACCCTTGTTAAAGAAGATTTTGGACGTCCAGATAGATCTAATACTATGGTGAATACTGAATTCAAGATATTGTTGGTTACTGGCTGCTTGTGAATGTTAGATATTAATCATATTTCTTTTTTACAGGGCATGCGGCATGGCTCTTATGATAAATTGGATGATGATGGTCTTGCGCCTCCTGTTAGTATATATATCACGCCCATTCTTTAAAAATAATTAAAATCGTTATTTTCTTGAATTAATTTTTTTCTTTTAAAATTAGGGCACAAGGGTTTCTGGTGAGGATGTGATCATTGGGAAGACCACTCCTATTTCTCAGGATGAAGCTCAAGGACAAGCGTCACGCTACACCAGACGGGATCATAGCATAAGCTTACGTCACAGTGAAACAGGGATGGTGGATCAAGTGAGTAGTGTTTATGTTCCCACTTCGCATCCATTATTTTCTTTATAACTGAAGTTTGCCTAATCATGTGCTTATTTTTGTAGGTTTTACTGACAACCAATGCTGATGGATTGAGGTTTGTGAAAGTGAGAGTTAGATCTGTCCGTATACCCCAGATTGGAGACAAGTTTAGTAGTAGGCATGGTCAGAAGGGAACTGTGGGCATGACTTACACTCAGGAAGACATGCCGTGGACGGTGGAAGGCATCACCCCTGATATCATTGTGAATCCACACGCTATTCCATCTCGCATGACTATAGGTCAGCTTATTGAGTGCATCATGGGGAAGGTTGCAGCTCACATGGGAAAGGAAGGTGATGCTACACCTTTTACTGATGTCACAGTAAGTAATAAACTTTCAAGTTTTAGATTTTGCAATATTTAAAAAAAAAAAATTCCAAACATTAAAACAGATCAGTACACATGAACTTGATAGTTGATTTGTGTTGTAAGTTGTAAAAGCTTCACTTTCAAATCTTATTTGATATTTTAGGTGGATAATATCAGCAAAGCTCTACACAAATGTGGGTATCAAATGCGTGGGTTTGAGACGATGTACAATGGTCACACTGGCAGACGACTCACTGCTATGATATTCCTTGGCCCCACATATTACCAAAGACTGAAGCACATGGTTGATGATAAAATCCATTCTCGTGGTAGGGGTCCTGTACAGATTCTTACAAGGCAGCCTGCTGAGGGACGATCTCGGGATGGTGGCCTTCGATTTGGAGAAATGGAGAGAGATTGTATGATTGCTCATGGTGCTTCCCACTTTCTCAAGGAGAGGTTGTTTGATCAGAGTGATGCATACCGTGTTCACGTATGTGAGCATTGTGGGTTAATAGCTATTGCAAATCTGAAGAAGAATTCATTTGAATGCAGAGGTTGTAAAAACAAAACTGATATTGTACAGGTGAGTTTTTCTATACGACCTCACTTTCTGCATTAGGCACTTCCAGATGCAAGGTTATTTTGTTTTCGTATTTTGGTGAGTGATTAATTTCTCGATGGCTCATGATTGTGTTTTACAGGTTCACATCCCCTATGCATGTAAGTTACTGTTTCAAGAGCTAATGGCCATGGCCATAGCACCAAGAATGCTCACAAAAGAGGACACTAAGCAATCCAAAGATCATAAGAAGAAAGGAGCTTAGAGCCCGTTTGGGACTAAAAGTACTTATGTTGGATGTTCGGCAACCAACTTCAAAAGGACTCATCAAAATTTAGGAGCACCAGAGGTGCTTTTTGAGGTAGCACATAGATGAATGCTTTTCTACTGCAGTTCCTGGAGTAATCTCCCAAAATTATTTAATTATTTTTTTTTCTAAAATTCTGAAAATTAACTGGACTGGTTAGAGTAGCCACAAATAGCTGTACAGGGGTTCAAATTAGTTTCTGATAGAGGCCACAAGTTATGGCAGATGCTGTTAGCTCATCCAAAGGAATTGAATGCTGAAAATGACTTGGAATATGGGCAAAAAATGGATAGACAATACTGTTACACGTTCCTTTTTCTTGTATGATGGATCGTAGCTTTTCGGGAGTAAATTGTGTCTTTTCCAGAGTGATATTACAGTATATCACGCTGATAACCTTATCAGACTGCCCATGTCCGAGTCACTTTGAAAGGCCAGCGAACGTCAAGGGTGGTATATGTTCGGCTTATGCGCTGGGGGACACATTCAATCAATTTATCTCAATGTTGAACAAGATAAGCCACCAATCAACCCAGCAACTTGGTTACTTGTAATTCATATTTGACTTGCTTGCAGTTGCAGTGTCCATAGTCAGTTTTGACTCTGAATTTCTTTGATGTGTAAATCCTGGAAGAAAACAAAACAGAAGGTTAATGACTGTGATCTCATTATCTCAACCGTTCTAACAATTCCCTTGTGATCTGAAAACCTCCTGAAATTCATCACAATTCGATTACATTTTAAAATCGATTAAATCAGCCGATGGCACAACTTGGAACATTTGGGCATAGATCAAAATTCTTTTGAGTGAGGATATTCTCACTGTGTTTTTCTTTTTTTCTAGCATTTTTATTTTAACAAAATAAGGATGTCCTTATTAGTGGAAGTGTCTTTTTTTCTTTTTTTGTCCATACGAATACGTTATTATACCTTTCAATGTAATAGAGTTAATATAGACATGTTATTAAACCGTACGTTTTAATAGGTGTTTGTATTAAAAAATAAATGCGCCTGGATGTATATATACACACATACATTTATATAATGTATGTATAGATTTATCTATATATATTAAGGTTTTAGTTATTTTACATGATGTAAGAAACATAAATTTTTCACAGTCATTTGATGAAAATTTAACGGTTGTGGAAATAATATAATTTTATTACCTTATATTCGCACAACCATCGAATTTTCATCAAACGGCTGTGGAAGAGTCATATTTCTTACACCATTATGTAAGATAACAAGCTCTATATATTAAAGTTGAGATTTACAATAAAATATAAAAAATATATAGATTTCAATAAATTAGAGTTTGTGTTTTTTGTACGTTAGTTGTTTTTGGTCTCATTAGAGAATTATTATTATTATTATTATTATTATTATAAAAAACAATTGCATCAGCATCCATTATCACGGATTTCCCTTATTATATTAGTAGTTGGGTGGACATCTAATCTAAATAATCAAACGTCTCGTGGTGCTTTCTTCCTCCCCATGACCGATAATGAGGTTTGATTCATCACGACCAACATTAAAAATCTGGGACCCATTTTGTTTCTGTAAAATTCCTCTACATTATTTTTTGTATTTTGTATTTTTTTTTTCAAAGGTTTCTTTGTTCGTCAATTGGTAAATTGATTTATCAATTGATTTTGTATTGTGTTTACTTTCTAAAGTGGGAGTAACGAATATAGATTTTTTCCATTCTAATATTTACTTCACTAAACTAGGAAGGAATTAGGAATCTCACTCCGTGAGTCCCACCTATTTTTTGGAGTGGGGAGTGAGAGTGAGACTCCCATTAGGGGAGGTGGGAGGTGGTGGGAGTGGGAATCCACTCCCACCTCTCCCCACCTCTTCCTTTTCTACCTTTTTTTTAATTTAATTCAATTTAATATTTTATAATTAATAAAATAAAATAAATAATATTATATTTATTTGAATAATATTATTATATTTAACTAAATAATAATTTGCATTGATTCTAAGTTAAAATTATTTAAAAATAATATTATTATATTAATAGAGAATTAATAAATATAATATTATTATATTTATTTTAAAAATAATAGTACTATATTTATTTAATAATAATTAATAATAATAAATAGTTTATTCTAAGAAAATATTAATTTTGTACTAAATAATATTATATTATTATTTTATATAATAATAAATTTAATATAATTTTATTAAATAAAATAAAATAACGTTTCATTTTATATTAAAATTAATAAAAAAATGTGATGTTCATAATTAAGAATATTAATAATTATTATAAATTTACAAATATAATAAAATAAATATTTATTCATTAAATATATTTGTTATTAGCTTTGTAATTAAAAACTATAATTCTTTAAATAAAAATAAAATTATAATTTGAAACTATTTACTCTCAATCTAAGATAAAGTAAATACATAAATTAGATTTTGATTTTTATTTCATGCTTTCATTTCAGTGTAAGTAAACAACATACTCTCACTCTCACTCCACACTCTCAATCTTAAGATTCTCACTCCTTAAAATTCTCACGCCAATCTAAAACGTAAACTCTACCTTAAAGCTTATAATCGATAGATTTATTTACGCTTGACTGGCAATGAAATCCACGTGTACGGCCACCGAAGCCCGTGGCCGCAGATTCCATTACTAAGACCCAAATCACTTATCCAAAACCAGTCTTTTCAGTGTAGACCACGTGGCAGAAGGACAAAGTTGTTAATATTATCACTGATTGAGAAAAAATTAAAAAAGAAGAAAGAAAACAAAATTGAGTGCGAAGCCGTCTTTACTCTTTTACTTTTTTAAAACTAAAGTACGGCGCTGCTCTTCCTCAAGGGTGGGCAGTAAACGGCGTCGCTTTTGTCCTGTTTCAAAAATGTTTCTAGTTGAACATCAACACTGAACAGTGACCTCTAGTCTCCACGACCGTGAGTGTCTTCATTTTCTTCATTTTTTTTTCTGCAATATAGCTTTAAGCTCCGTGCCTTTCGAGCGCGTCGGTGCACTCTTCACTTAAATATTAATTATTAATTATTACAATAAAAAGTTTACAACCTGCTAAAATAGTCCAAATAATTTTTTTTAAAATTAGGTCAAATTTTAGGAAAATCTCTCAAAATTTATATGAGCACACTTATGTGAATTAATTTATCTAAAAGTTTACAAGGGCTCATTTGGCATACCAAATTAGATTTGATTAGATTGGACTGGATTAGATAAGATAGGATTAAATTGGATTGGATAATACTGGATTATATATAATATTATGTTGTGTTTGAATTGGACTATAAATAATCATGTCTTGTGTTTGGTATGTTATAAGATTAGCTAGTAATTAATAATTTATTTTATATATTAATTTATCAAAATCATCTTAGATTTATTTTAAAATGACATGTAATATAATCTAACTTAAAATAATAATTATTGGTAAAATTATTAAAAAATGTAAAATCTTCCCTTAATTTTTTTTATATTTAACATATTATAGTTTTTAATCCCATGAATAGTTGAGGACAAAGTTTTAGCTTAGAAAATGTAATCTGGAGTCCCCTTGGAATGAAATTTTACTACTATTTATGATTAAGTGGTGGGCCTATTATTGTTATCCTACCTTTACTTTTTTTACACCAAACATGATATAAAAATTATTTTACACTAAAATTATACAATCTTGTGATATATAACTAAAATCAAACGGCCCCAAGTGTAATATTTATATAAATATCACAATCAATGTGAAGTTAAGAGAGGGCCAGGGCTGCAATCTAGTAGCATTTGAAAAATTCTTTTAAGGCCTAGTAATTTTAAAAAATTACTTTATAGTAAAATAAGTAATGTTCCTATTGCTTTTTAGCACAATTTTTTGTAGTTTTAACAAAATTAATTAATTAGTCCCTAAAAAAATCATATATTTAACAAGAAAATTCATAACGGCCTCAATAGATAATATTTATTGAAAAGATATTTTAGTTTAACTATGATTAAAAAAAGTCGTAACTTTACGATTGACCATAATTGAAATGACTATCTAAGACTATAAAATTATAATTAGTTAGAAATATTTCTCTCATATTAGCCACTTAGGAATGAGTTTAAAACTTGCTCTATCTTTCTTCTGGTTTGTTTATGTAATCTCAAGTGATGAGTTTATCATTCTCTTGAATTATTGGTAGTGTATGTCTTTTATTCTAAAATATCTTCTGAACATATTTCTCATAATATTTTCTCTTCTTTTTAATCATGTATTTCTTTTTGTTTTGAGATATTTTAACTTATTGCTGGATTGTTTTTTAAATAATGATTGAAATTTTTATCTTGCTATGACATAACTAAATAAAAAAAACCAATTGCTTGCTCATTTTAAATGATTTCTATATTTGAAAATTAAACCGAACTGAACCCAAGTTTTCGGTTCAGTTCGGTATAGTAGTAGTCACACTTCAACATTCAACAACCCGTCTTCTCGCGTAAATACCACGCTCCAAAGAATCGCGTGAATCCCAGAAGGGTTCATCTTCACGAACTTCGATCACACCATAGGGTAAAAAAAAGGGGTAAAAATTTTCACCAACCGAACACCACAACGTGACCCTTCGTCCCACCCTCTCCACCAACCAAACACACATACACAAAGGCTGAGCAAGAGCAAGAGCAAGAGCCAAAGCAGCTGAGATTATAATTTGACTTTCACTTTGACTTTTCACAATGGCGTCAATGGTCTCCACAAACTGCGCTCAATTCTCCGGCCTGCGCCGCTCATCGCCCACACAGTCTTTTTCACAGCACGTCAACTCTCACCTCCGCCTCTTCTCTTCTCGTAGACCTCGCCGCGGCAGCAGCGTTGTCGCCATGGCCAGCTCCAACAAGGTACTCAATTTTTTTCTTTCAAAAAAATTATATTTTCTTGTTTAATTTTTATTTTTTGAATGCAAGCAAGCAAGCATCATTTGTGTAAATTATAATAGATCCAGCATCGGCGTCTTCTAATTTATTTGCGAGAGGAAATTTTTATAGTGCATTATTCTCTATAGGGAATCTAAACTCATTAGGTGATTTTAATTTAAAAAGCAATTTTGTGATGTCTCTACTTCAAAGGATGCCCTTTTTGCTTTTTGTTATATTGATTTTTTTTTTAAAAAAAATTCATACATTCTTACATGCTACATATTGGCACATTTTTTCTGTTCACTAACAAATCTTCTTTTGTCTTTGTGTTTGCAGTTCTTTGTTGGGGGAAACTGGAAGTGTGTAAGTAGCTGTCTTTGAGTACATTTGTTCTTCCGTTGAAATTCTCTACGTCCTTAAAAGAATATGGAATTGAAAATAATTATCATTTCAGAAGCATTTCACATTAACAATATGCATTTTCAAACCGTATGTGGCATTGGTTCTGCAAAAGTCTCTTCTGCTTTTCTTTTTTTCCAATTTTTTTTATTGCTACTCTAAATATTGAGGTTACATGGATTTTGGTAATTTATTTCTTTTCTCCATTTTGAATTTTTTTTTTTCATTGTTGTATTCTATAGAATGGAACAAAGGAATCTATCACCAAGCTTGTTTCGGACCTGAACGATGCAAAGTTGGAGGCAGATGTTGGTGAGATGATGCTTCTATTATCATCTTTAGATGCATATTTAGTTATAAGGTTTCACTGTGAACATTATGTTTGGGTTTATCTGCTTGTTGCTGATGTTTGCTCTATTTTGGAAAAGGATTTGGTTTGGGCTATACTAGTAGTAAATTCCCATTTTGCAATTTCAGGTCTCAACGTCTCATAGTCAGGTAGTTTGATCTTCAAACCAAAAGTGTAAACCAGGTTTATTTCCACATAATTTTCTACAAAATGGCATGTAACAGTTGTACTTCCCCATGTTTTAAAAAATTAATAAAGTTGGAAGTTTTCTTCAGTGTCCAACCATTTGTTTAAGATTGATTTTTTGTATTGAGGGTTTGGCATTCTGATCATCAACAGAAAGTTTAGAAATGTCCCTTATATCTTGTACTCTGTTGGAATTTATGCTATGTTAGTAAAAGTTTAGAAAGCGCTTAATGCTTTATTCTTTTGAGTTTGACAGATGTTGTGGTAGCGCCTCCCTTTGTTTACATTGATCAAGTGAAGAATTCATTAACAGATAGAATTGAGATAGCAGCTCAGAACTCTTGGGTCGGAAAAGGTGGAGCATTTACAGGAGAAATCAGGTAGCCTGCTCCTCTTTGGTGGGCATGTGGGAATTGTTCATAATTCTGTGACCCTTGATTTAATTTTTTTATTGTTAACTTTTTTTCTTTATTGATGCTGATTTGAAGGGGGATTACTGTCAGTGGACAAAAATTTTTGTATGCTGATCTAGTGTTAGAACTATTGATTCTTCACTAATAGGATTATATTTTTTTTACTAATAGTGTTAACGTGACCATCCAGCATAAGCTGCTTTCCTTGTTGCTAATTTAGGGTTTTGTTCATGATGTGGCGTGCTGAATTGACTTTTGGCACTTGGTTCTTCAGGTTCCTTGTGTACAAAGGATGAATATGAACGTCATGACAGTTTTTCCTTAACTATAATAGTGTCTAACATCTAACAAGTATCTTTAGTACATATGTTTCCGTTGACCAACCTTAGAGGTGCATCACTTTACTTCATGTGAATTTTGCTCATTCTATTATGATTTCAGTTTTTATCATCTATAGAGTTGGTTTGTATATGGGCTCTCCTTGATGTGGTAATGTAATGCGTGATGTTTGGTTTTGGTTATTATTGCACTTCTACTTGCCTCTTTATGATAACTGTAATCCGTTTTCTAGTGTGGAACAACTGAAAGATATTGGCTGCAAGTGGGTTGTTCTGGGGCATTCTGAGCGCAGACATGTTATTGGTGAAGATGATCAGGTGATGATTTTGAAACTTTGTTCTCGGAGATTTGAGATAACATATGACTATTGGTTTTTCTTATTGATTAGCTATATTTAAAATTTGACTGAAAAATTATCAACTTCAGTTTATAGGGAAGAAAGCTGCCTATGCCTTGAGCGAGGGACTTGGTGTAATAGCTTGTATCGGGGAACAGTTGCAAGAGAGAGAAGCAGGAAAAACTTTTGATGTCTGTTTTCAGCAACTTAAAGCCTATGCAGGTGATTTCAAGCTGGTGTTTCTTTTCTCATGAACGGTAACAGTCAATCAGATTATATTGTGAAAATAAAACGACTGTATTCAAACTTCAGCAACCTCCATCTTGTGCAGATGCTATACCCAGTTGGGATAATGTAGTCATTGCATATGAGCCTGTATGGGCTATTGGAACTGGTAAAGTGGCCACCCCCGAGCAGGCTCAGGAAGTACATGCTGCTCTTCGTGATTGGCTTAAAAACAATGTCTCAGCAGACGTTGCCACTAAAACACGTATTATCTATGGAGGTACTTTATTTATTGCATCTTTTTTCTATATTTTTATTTGTTTGCTTGCTGCTGCAGAAAATAGTTCTTTTGTATACAAAGCGTTTGTTGCCTTATCATGTTGTAATGGGTGTTTTTCAACTGTATCATCAGAGATGGGACTTGATTATACTTATTAGTAAGGATACTTTACAGTCAGCTGTTGTGATTTTGTAGCTCTTTGTCTGATAAATTTGTTACCTCTGTGTCATTTACTTGGAATTAATTACAAATAAAGATTGGATGTAATATTTTCTGAGGATAAGACGGCAGCTTGTTATGTTGCTCGGTTGAATTAGTTAGGTTGGTTATTTATTTATTTATTTGGTGGTTACCTTGTCAAGATTTCTTGCCAAACTTGAAACCTGAATAGATTATTGTCCTTTCAAGTTAGAAAAATCAATTTTATCTTATTCATGGGAATTGGCATTCAGTCCTATTGTATGATGAAAGCCATCATTTTCCATTTGAACCAAAAGCCTTCGATAACAGTGGTTCCTTAAGTGTATTGGTTTTACAATGCTTGTTAAGGTGTTCAGATCTCCTTGATATGCTGATTGTTGATTGCCTAAGTTAAAAGTCTAATGACCTCTGAATTCCTTTCACAGGGTCAGTAAATGGAAGCAATTGTGCTGAACTTGCAAAACAAGAGGATATTGATGGTTTTCTGGTTGGTGGCGCTTCCTTGAAGGTTGGTTTCTCCAGTATTTTTGTTTCAAAATTATATTCATTAAAGCTGAAAATATTTTGCTCTGGATAATTCAGAACACTTCCTACTTCAATGAGTTAGTACAAGTGGTAATAGTGTGCTTTTTGGTGATGCAGGGCCCAGAGTTTGCTACCATTGTCAATTCCGTAACATCCAAGAAAGTAGCTGCTTGATGTATAAACCTGTTCTGTCAAGATCAACCAATAATAATGGGCTAAGAGAATCTATATCAGTTTAAAGCTAATTAGTGTAACCAGCCTATGCCCTTGCTATGTTCAATGAAAGTTTTGATAGTTTATTTATTTGTTTCTCCTTCCCCAAACAATCGGAGATTCCTTCTGTTTCTCTATCGTGGGCTGAACTTGTTTGATACCGGACAGGAGAACAATATACAGTTATGTTGATGGCACCGATTACATACATTTTGTTTTTTGGTTTCCTGTCACGACACAATACAGGGTTTACTAATAAAATCTCAGCATCTTATGTTGCTCATTCCTGAGCATTCTGTCATTTTACCTGTTTGACACTCTTATCTACGGTGCATGCTACTCTCTCTCATGTGCCATTCCAAATCCAATATTCAAAAGATCAGAGTCAGCTTCTCTATTATGGAACATGAAAAGTGGTCGTTGCTTGCTCGTGCACTTCGTCGCTATCAGCGGACCAGCGGATATCTAGGCAAATCTTCCATGGACCTCCGTCTTCCCGCGAGTCTACAGTGGTATCACCAAGTTCTGTGCTGTTACGTCTACCATGCTGGGGGTGGGGGAGTCATTTGACACGTTTGATAAGTTTCCACTTCCCCCCACCACAACTAAAACTTACATAAGCATAAACATTTGATTTGTGACAAATCGTCATTTTGGAAATTGATTCAGTCAATACAACTGAGGTCAAACGATGACTTTTGTTTGCATTCATAGACGTCGGCTCAAAGGGGCACTCTTTCGTTAAAAAATTAATGTCAAACACCTACTTTCCATTATATAATGCTATATACTTACGTAATATAGCTGGTAATGCATCACTCACTCACGTGGCCAAATAAGAAGAGACGGAAAAGGATGCATTTACTATAGATGATGATGATGATGAAGCTAAGGAAGGTTCAACGCTGTATTTAGTAAGACAGTGGAAAATTCTTGTAAATGGATTGTGAGTTGACTTTCGAATAACTCTACATCTGGAGAGACAGCACCTTTCCAATACGAGAGATGGCTGAAGCTGCAGTGCTCTATGCTGTGCAAAGACTTTCTGATTTACTAACTCAAGAAGCAGTGTTCTCGCAAGGAGTGAGAGGTGAAGTCCTGTGGCTGCAAAGAGAATTGACAAGAATGCAAGGTTTCCTGAAAGACACGGATCAACAACAGGACACAGATGATGGAGTTCGCCGCTGGGTATCTGAAGTTAGAAATGCTGCTTACGATGCTGAGGATATTGTGGACACCTTCATGGTCCAACCAGCTGATGGAGGAGGATTTTGGGCTAGTTTGAAGAAGTATGCTTGCATATTAAACCGAGGAGTGAATCACTATGGTGTTGGGAAGGATATAGAAGAATTGAAGGGAAGGATTATTGATATTTCTCGTGGTGCAGAAGCTTATGGTATCAGAACCATCAGCTGTACAGAAAGGAACAGAAGCTTGACTGAGCGATTCAGGCATATTAGAAGGACCTCCTCTAATGCAGGCAACGAGCAAGTTGTTGGTTTTGAAGAGAATACAAAGATGTTGATCAAGCAGCTTCTTAAGGATGAGCAGCAACGTTTTGTGATTTCAATATTGGGCATGGGTGGCTTGGGCAAAACGACTCTTGCTCGAAAGCTCTTTAACTCTACTGATGTAAAAGGAGGATTTGATTGCCGTGCCTGGGTTTGTGTAACTCAGGAGTATACAACACGAGATCTTCTCCAGAAAACAATAAAATCCTTTCAGAAGCCCAAAATAGAGGATTTGGAATTGATGGAAAGGATGACAGAAGAAGACTTGGAACTGCATCTTTATGAGTTCTTGGAAGGGCGGCGATACTTGGTGGTCGTTGACGATATATGGCATAAAAGTGCCTGGGAGAGCCTAAGAAGAGCCTTCCCAGACAATGGGAATGGAAGTAGGATCGTAATAACCACTCGCAATGAACCTGTTGCTATGATCACAGATGAGAAGAACTTCGTTTACAAACTTAGATTTTTGAATCAAGAGGAGAGCTGGAAATTGTTTTGTAAGAAGGCCTTTCCAGATACTGCCGATGGTCAGGCAACTGTCTGTTCTCCGGGGTTAGAGAAGTTGGGAAGGGAAATGGTGGAAAAATGTCGCGGTTTACCACTTGCAATAATAGTATTGGGTGGGTTGCTATCAAGAAGAGATTCTCATGAGTGGCATACGGTGAAGAACCACCTATGGTGGCATTTGACACAAGATTCAGATCATGTTTCACCTATACTAGCCTTGAGCTACGATGAACTGCCATATCAGTTGAAGTCATGCTTTCTGTATTTGAGCCTTTTTCCTGAAGACTCTTTGATCGACACAGAAAAACTGATCCGGTTGTGGATAGCAGAGGGTTTTATTCCAGAGGAAGAACAAGATATGGAGAATGTTGCTGAGGAATACCTGAAAGAGCTCATCGACCGAAGCATGATTCAAATAGCTGAAAGATATTTGGATAAGGTCAAGACATGTCGCATCCATGATTTGATACGAGAACTTGCAATCAAGAAAGCCAGGGCATTAGAATTTCTTGATGTGTATGATGGGAAAGTAAATCTATCTTACTCTTCTACATCATTGACTCGTAGACAAGTTATTCCTTCTGGAAACATGAAGTATGTTTCGTTGGTACATTTTTATCCACGGCTAAGATCACTATTGTTTTTCAATCCTGATCGTGAGTCGATCAACATAAAGCATCTGCAAACTCTATGCTCAAGCCTCAGATTTCTAAGGGTGCTAGATTTGGAGGATACTAGAATTGAACACAGTGGAAAAGTTTTGAGGTTGACTGATTCGATAGGAAAACTGATTCACCTGAGGTACTTTGGGTTCAAATGCAATAGCTTAGTGGAGTTCCCACGATCCATTGGCAACCTGCAGTGCCTAAAAACCATGGTTGCCAGTGGTAACTCTTGCTGGAAGCTGCCTTCTCAGATAAGCAAGCTCCATCAGTTAAGACATCTCATAGCTCGTCCTCTTGGTCACCTTCAGGTTAGTACATTAACAAACCTCCAGACTCTTAAGTACGTAAACTTTCAACAGTGGGATGCGGTTGATGCGAGGAATTTGATTAATCTTCAAGAGTTGGAGATACGTGAGATACCTTATACAAATATGAATTTCATATTGCAAGTGAATAGCCTTCGGAGTTTAACATTGCAGACAGACACAGCCTTTAATACGCTGCTTCCCCTTTCTCGTTGTCCGAATCTCATCAAACTGAAGTTGGAAGGAAAAATCAATATTCTACCCAGAAGTAGTGATGAGTTTCCACCAAATCTTTCTGTCCTGGTCTTATATGGTTCATTGCTCAAGGAGGACTCTATACCAATATTGGAAATGTTGCCGAGCCTAACAATTCTTCACCTGGGAAATGATTCCTTCTCTGGAAAGAAAATGGTCTTCTCCATGGCAGGTTTTCCTCAACTCCAAGTTCTAAGACTTTCTTGGTTGCGCTTGTTAGAGACATTAGTGGTGGAGTCTGGAGCTATGCCTAGACTCAAATATTTCAGCATTGAAGACTGCAACAACCAATTGATGGTCCCAGAAAGATTGAGGATGCTCCCACTCCCCCAAGAATTGTGATACCACACTATATGCTTGTTCTGTGAGTCATCTGACACTTACCCTCATATAGACAACATTTATATTCTCTAGAGTATGCTTTTTTTTTTTTTTAATAAATCTATATATAATATTTTCAATTTGAGATATATTGTAATTGTTTGTCTTCATCTACTCATGTTCCCTTGTTATTCTTGAATGCAAATGTTTGCATATAGTTTCCATTTGCAGAAAAGCGTGCATCTAAAGTATCCATGCTTAAGTAGTTCATTCATTTTCTACAATGTGCTAGCTTTGAGCATACTTTACAGAAAATTCTGGTGACTTTTTATGTAACCAGGATTCTTTGACAATGATGGAAAAATCTTTTGTGGGTTTGGGGCTCCATGGGGTTTTACCCCTAACCAGGTGAATTTTGAATAATTTTTAGAAAATAAGAAAAAATAATCTCTAAATTCTTAATGGGGTGGGGTTTGCTTTTGTACTTCTCATCCCACCCCAATCCCCATTATATATAAATATTTTTTTAATTTTTATTTCATCAGTTACAATGTTAGTTAATAAATTTTCTTTTTATTTTTACTTGATATAAATAGGGTATAACTTAAAAAAACCCTACAATATAATTTTTATTTAACTTGAGATATTGTTATGTTTTTTTTCTCTTAAGATACTACTTTCTTCAAACATTTTTCAATTTTGATATTATTTCAAACATTTGGAGATTTTTTAAAAATAATTTAAATACTTTATAATATGGTAATGATTTTATTGAAGTCTTTAATTTTTAATTTATTGAAATCATGTATCTATATCTCTTATAAAATAAATAAATGGGGAATGAGATGAGGATAAGAAAATCATTCCCCAAGTGAAGATTCATCATCCCCACCCCATTGTCATTCCTATCATGCTCACAGCAAATTTATTTCCAATCAATACATTGAGCCATTGACTAGCTATTGATGCCTAAAT
Organism: Citrus sinensis; assembly: GCF_022201045.2. Lineage (NCBI taxonomy): Eukaryota > Viridiplantae > Streptophyta > Magnoliopsida > Sapindales > Rutaceae > Citrus > Citrus sinensis. The sequence goes on along the minus strand of NC_068563.1, from coordinate 7,967,626 downwards.
GCAGCCAACACATGATTTTGATTCTCCTATGATTAAATATCCTCTAGTTCAATCAGAGCAATTTGTTATCATTTCTGTTTTCAACTTCTTATTTAGAACTATATATATATATATAGAGAGAGAGAGAGAGAGAGAAAGAGAGAGTACATTTGAATCTCAATTTTTGTGCCAATGTTATTGGTCGTAATATCATGCAACATGATAAGGATCCAGTGCTGAGCTTAGTTTTTATTGATCATAATCTAAAATAATTTTGATCATTAATTTAATGTTTAATAAAAATTTAGTTCAACACTGAATCCTAATTCCATACAAAAAAATTTCAGACAAAAATCAAATGTACCGGAAAGGAGCTTAACATGAATACCAAATAAAAAATTTATTGAAAACGAAAGAAAAAAGAAAAAAAAATTCGCTTTTACCAGATTACTTTTCTTCACTTCTGTTTGCTTGTACTTCACTTCAAAAGCCTAATGATCTGGCAATGCCAAGCAATTACCTCTGATTTCAAGCATTTAATATGGCATCAAACACTTGAGTGAGCATAAATCCAAAGAAAAAGTTCCCCAGTGAGTCTCTACACTCAAAGCATTTATTCCAAATTAAACTTCCTATGAAAGCACTTTGAGCCTTGAACCTCGTATATTAAGCACTTAGAGGACAAAGAGAAGCAAGCAAAACAATGGAGTGGTTCTATCCCAGAAGAAGAAGAGGACCAGAGTGGAAACAAGGCTGGACAGGCCAAACCTTGGCCTCGGTATCTTCACCACCACCAGCATTACTCACAATTTTTGGCATTGTTATTATTTTATTGTGGCTATCTCGTTACACAGGCCTCAAGGCTCAGTTGCACGTCACAGCAATCAACCTTCAGCTATTCCTCATCTTCTTGCCATTTGTGCTGATATTCATCATAGCTGCATATTCCTCAAGTGGGAGTTACAGCTTTCGGCTTCCGCGCCTCAACGGCAGTGGAGGGTCAATGCAGCAGGGAGAGGGTGGTGGTGGCAACCCCTGGGGTATTGCCATGTTGTTGGTGGTTGTCTTGGTGTTGCTTTCTTATCAATCTTCATTTCATACAAAATGGTTTGGAGGAAGTTAGTATATAAGTAGTCTTTTTTTTTTTTCTTTTGGTGAATGAAATATACAAGTAGTTAAAGTCAAAGAAATAAGAAAATTAATATATGTATGAGGTGCTATTAGACTTGATCTTGGAATCCCTCGAAGTGTTTGTCAAGAAATGCACATAGTTCTTTCTGATATATGTATTGAGTGGCTTTGAAAGGAAAATATGTTCTTCAACTTAAAACATATTGTATTTTAAACCTTAAATATAGATTAGTTGTGTATACGAAGCAAAAATTTAAAACAATTTTCCCATTTTCAGCTAGTTAATTTAAATTCAAACTCTAAATGTAAAGTGTATTTATATCTTCACCCCATCTTTGAGGTAGAGGATTTGAGTCGATGATTAATGAAAATTAATCCCACAGGCTTCATGAAAATTAATTTTTCTTTCAAACATTTGAAACATCCAGTCCAGTTTTGTGGCTCAGGTTAAGTTACAATCCTTCTAACTGTCTAGCTAAATTGGGAAGTGGCTTCACCCCTGATTCCATCATATTACTTATATTTGACTGAACCGTAAGTTAAAATAACTGAAACTTAACTGAAGCCCAGTTTTATAATTCTAACGGCACTATTAGAGCCACAAATTGATTCATGCAGACAAAGTTTTAGTACCAAAGTCTACCTGACATTTGCTTTCATATATACACGTTAACATAATCTTTACTTAGATTATTCATTTCCGAGTGATTACAAGTCCTTGGGCCAAAAGATTTTGGAGGGTAGTAGTGGGATTCTACTTTCTAGCTACCCTACAGGTACTCTTGTGATGGGTCATGCATGGCTCCAATAAACCATTGGATCACTAAGCACGTGGTAGGTTCTAGTAACTGAAAATTTGCTTGTCACACTTTAAAATCTCAATGCTGCCCTGTCTCATAGAGCAGAGACATCTAAAATTGACATTTTTGGACACTTACAACACAGAGCCTAGCTAGGGAAAGCTAATTGGGAATACTTAGTCACTGCCATTTGTGTGAATCAGGTTTTGGTTAGGACCAAAAGACGTGATATGGGTGATGGACCTCTTCTGCCTCCAATAATAAATAATAATAATAATAATAATATCTTGGACTCTTTAACATTTTGTGGCCACTAGAATTTGCCACTATTTTCATTTTATCAAAAGCCACCCACCGACTCCATTTACTTTTTACAATTTTCATTTTCTTTAATTGACCATTTTGCTTGAATCTCAACTCTCAAGTGAAAGTGAGTGATTGCTTGTTCTTTTGCAACAATTATTTTCCTCCTGAGAAACGAGATAGTTTCTCCAAAAAATTGACGAAAATTTTTCTTATCATTTCCTCAGTTTTCTCATCATCCAAACAAGGAAAATATCAAAACCAACACAAAAAAAATATAGATATAATGTGCAAAATGCTTTAATATCAACACAAAAAACCCAAATCACAACTATATACAAACTATATTCTCTGGTATTTACAACTTTATATAAACTTGCACAATTACTTATATGTATTGATCAAAGTAACATATCATTTTAGCATTACATACCATATGTATATACATATAGAGTATCAACCAAACCAGCTATCAAGAAATCTAGATTGGTACTGCACAAGAATGAGGAGCAACACAATGAAGGCAGCCACATCTCCACGGCGAGCTCCACTCCGACGGCAGGTGATGACTACGCCGGCGTTTGTCCCAAGGAGGCGAGGCACAGAACCTATCTGCACTGTCCCATGATGATAGGCAACGAACAAGGAATATTAGAAGTACGGGGGTTGAAAAAAGAATCCAATTCTTATTCAATCGTTGTCCAGCACTCTCAACGATTGACACGTAGTTGATGTACGATGATATGCCGAGAAGGATTAGTGCCACTGCTATGATTAGGAGCACTGGATATGGTAACGGACTCAGAGTGAATGAATCAAATATACTGCGTCTTCTGTACATCTTCGCATGTGGTCTTTTGGTTTTTTGGTGATTAATAGGGTTTGAAGCTTTTATGTCAAGTTGAGATGTGGGGAATTTATAGCAAGAAAAAGTTGGTGTTTGATTTGGTGGGTCGCCAACTAGAGAAGTATGTTGAGTTGGGTGATTTGTGATCCTTGAGTTCTTGATTGACTTGATATCATGAGCACCATTTTTTTTTTTTGGGAATAAAATTAGATTCAAACGATGAGTTAAGTTTCATATATTTAATTGGTCCGGCTGGCTGTGAAATTTCATCCAGCCCCTCATAGTCGAAGTTATTTAAATTATATTTATGAATATTATAAAACTTTCTGACTTGGAAAATGTCGTTTAACCTCTTACCCTCAATTTTATTTTATTGAAACTCTAGAATACGAATTCGCCCTCTATAATTTTAAATTCTCAAAATAACCTCATTTAATTAAATAATTTAATTATTATTCATTGAATTATAATTATAATTATTATTTTATTATAATCATAAATATATTTATATTTTTAAATAGATTATTTTTATTATTAATAACAAGAATAAAAAGTATTACAATTAATTAATCTATTAACAATAATTAATAATAATTTTTATTAAATTGTTAATAATAATAATAATAATAATTAACGATAATTATTATTAATAATTAATTTTTGAATGATAATAACAATAATTAAAATACAAAATAATAATTATGATAAAAATTAATTAAGGATTTTATAACAATTGGTTATAATTTAACTCATTTTGATTTTAATTCTAAGACAAAATAAACACATAAATGATAATACAACTCATTCTAACTATGATTTCTTCAGTTCAAGTAAATAAATTAAAATAATAATAATTATTATTATTATTTAATAATATATTTTCTCAACTATTTATTTTTAATTTAGTTTTTTTTCTAACAACCAATATGTTTTCATTGAGTTAAAATTGATCTACATCTTATTCTATTGTAAGATTTTACAAAACATGTTTATTTTCAAAAGTTAAAAAAATCTACACATACTCTCTCTCTCTCTAGAAAACGTTTAAGAGAAAAATAAATAAATAAACAAAATAACATTATAATTTATTTACTTGAACTGAAGAAATCATAATTAGAATAAGTTGTATTACTATTTATGTGTTTATTTTATTTTAGAAACAAAATCAGAATGAGTTAAATTGTAAACCAATTGCTATAAAATCCTTAATTAATTTTTATTATAATTATTATTGTTATTATTATTCAAAAATTAATTATTTATAATAATTATCGTTAATTATTATTATCATTAACAATTTAATAAAAATTATTATTAAATATTTTTAATAGATTAATTAATTGGAATACTTTTTATTCTTGTTATTAATAATAACAATAATCTATTTAAAAAATATAAATATATTTATGATTATAATAAAATAATAATTATAATTATAATTCAATTAATAATAATTAATTTTTTAATTAAATGAGATTATTTTGAGAATTTAAAATTATAGGGGTGCATTCGTACTCTAGGGTTTTAATAAAATAAAATTGAGTGTAAGGAGTTAAACAAAATTTTTTAAATCAGAAAGTTTTACAACATTCATGAATATAATATAACTAACATCGAATATGGGGTGCTGGATAAAATTTTACAATCAGGCCGTAAGTTATGTAACTTAGGCGGATCCATATTTATAATGATATTATTTTTTTTTCTTTTAAAAAAATTAAAAGAGAGAAAAAAAAGAAAAGAAACCTTATTTTTCTAACTGATTATAACGAGGAAAGAAAATAAATAAAATACAAGAAGTGGAGGCAATTTGATGGTCCTACTAATAATATAGGCTCATAATGAGGGCTATTAATTTTCCAAAAATAATAATGTAATAATAATTAGGGCTGTTGAAAGCCAGTCCACCACTGCTTGCCAACTCCACATCCCACTTTGTCTTTAGCTTACAAAATATCTTTAACAGGACGCGTTTTAGACGATGGAATAGAAGATGCCATCATTTTCAATTACTTCATAATATTTGATTAAAAATAAATCAAAAAATGATAATAACATATTTTATAAATAGTTGATGTAATACCTAAAGTTGGATAAGATCAGGATTAGGGGATCTTGACTAAGTATTAAATGCTCTCAACCAATGATTTTTCGTCCAACGGGAAATTTCTATTCTCATTGTTAAAAAGAATTGTGAGGATAGAAATTCTAGTTCATATAAATTAAAAATTTTTTTAATTAAGTATTATGTATGATTGTAGAGTTTATTTATAAGTCTTTTTTCTTTATAAAATGTGATTAAAATAGAGATATTTCTTTTTCTGTAAAGATTGTCTAGGCATATACTTTATAGAATTTAATATAATGATATAAATTTTAATTATATATATATAATTATAAATATTAATATAATATCTGTTGTAATAACGATTGTAAATATATATATATCTAATACAATAATTTAATGTATAATAACATTTAAAAAAAAAAAAAAAACTCTCTCATTTCCTCTCCCCTTGTAATGTTCCGATGGTTGGGGTTAAATATAATAATCCGAACAAAAATAATAAAGCTTTCAGATTTCTCAAGTTACATTGGCTTTCTTGACTTAACATTTGGGCAGTAAAATCCTTGCCTGAATCAGCATCTGGATACAAATAAAATTTTCTTCAAAACAGACCACAATGTTGTGAGCATGCTCATTATCTTTTTTGCAGCATCAATCAATAGATTATCAATTATACACAAAGTTTACTGCGTAAAAAACCAATCTGCAAGTTACTAACATTGATAAGCAATTTACAGCTACAAAATTATATTTACAACTTGAAACGAATCGATTGCATTGAAGGCAAGAGCAATCCATGCTCATATACTTTTTGATCAACCTAACGCCTCAACTCTCTGCTATCAGACTCTTAACTCCCTTTATCAGTAACCAAACCTACAGATAACTTACTTTGCTACAACATTAATCAATACAAGGTTATCCATTACAACAAATTTTGGTAAAAATCTAGTCACCTGCCAGGAGCTGAATGGGAAAACCAAAAAACTGTGAAAACATTACTATTTCACAATGCTATTCAAAGGTGTTACAAGGGTTGATGTTCCCAAAATTATATTTTCCAATCTGTTCCACCAGAGGCATATCAGACCTTTCCTTCATATTTGAAATTCAGTTTGTAATCATGTTGTAAAGATGCTAGTGTGTTTCTGCAAGGACCCTCTGTGAAAACAATGACATTGCAAAAAAGTTAGATCAGAGCCAAGATGTCCTTTACATGAAGCATTTTAAATCCCGGTAATCTCAAGATTGCTTACCTCCAAAAACGGTATGAAGATATTGAAGATCATCTGCAGAGCAAGCATCTATTAAAGCATAGACACCTGGTTTCAGAGCTTCATCTATCTCCCTGCCAATTGATTAAGAAGGAGGTCAGCTTTGTTGTTGCACAAGGTCTAGCATTTCATATCAACAAAACAAAACTCACAAAAGAGAGAAATATTAACATCATGATAATAAAGATAAAAAGATGCCTAATGGCACCTTTTGATGCCAGACTTAATGTAACACCCCAGCCCGAACTCCGAAGGTAAATTTGACTACAACTCACATATGAATTTAAATAACTCTTTACAACTGATAAAATTCGAGTCTCAAATACAAAAGCCAGCGGAATAACTTAAAAATTTAGCCAAATCATCTACCAGGATCAATTTAAATCTATCTTCTCACTCATCACGAATCAATCATGACTTTTGGAAACTGAATCACCATAAACTATAATGAGTACAAGACCCAATAAGCAAACTAGTTTTTCTTATACGAAAATACATACATACTTATACATAATGCAATGGATGAAATGCCATGATCTTTTGGAAATACTGTAAAACAAATTTATCAAAATCTTTTTCTATCACTTTCAAACTTTCATATTTCTTTTCAATAAAATACGTATCCTGCAATGTGGCACTTTGTGCTGTACGTGGCACTTTGACCCATGCGTGACACTTTGCGGCGCTTTGGCCCTCAAGAGATGGTCCCCGCATAATCTCAAGAGGTAGCCCCCACACAACTTCAAGAGGTGGCCCCCAATGCAAAATCTCATAAAAACGAAATTTCATTTGCTAAAATCCACTTTCTCGTTCATCAAAAACTCAATGCATTTTCGTACTCATGCCAATAAATCATCACACATACATATGCCCATATACATAATCACGCTCAATACATAACAACACATCACATAAACTCGTGGGCAGAGACATATAAATCCACATTCATACTTATCGAAAATAGGTTTTTCAAATAAGTCAAACATATATATTGTTTATCGTGATTCGTTTAAAAGTCTAGTTTACTTACCTCTTGGCATCCTCATGTAACAAATGCGTACTGATATCATCAACCTAAAATCATCAATAAATCCTCATAAGATATAATCAAATCTCAATCATAAACTCTAATGTCCTTAAATATCTCAATTTAAACAACTGCTAAGCTCAACCTCAAATGTCCTCAATAATTGGCCCTCAAAACATAACAGTGCATATTCTCCGATTTTTAATAAATTATTCCCTTATTGGAAGAATCTCAAATTTTACAGACCATATTCTGACACATTGAAAGTTCATTGATAAAAATTTCATAACATAATTCCTTCAAAAACTATTGAAAATAATTGATGTTTCAAACATCATTAATATTGTCAAACAGTTTTTTGTTTTGAACACACTTGCTTTAAAAATAAAAAACAATTTATTGTTTTATCATAAAATCATGGAAATTTACAGAATAATACTAGACATATATAAAAATCATTGGTCCAAATTTCATAACTTTGAAGAAGTCTAGTTATGGTAAAAATAATTTCGTAATTCACGTTATTCACTGAAATCATAAATTTCTAGGGTTTCAGACTTGACTTTGAAAAATCATAATTAATTGAAATCTTATCCGATTAACTTGAAACAAGTTTCAAAACATCCTAGACGATGTCTAATTTAAAATATCCAAAAAATCATAATCAAAATCAATTTGTAAAAATTACTATGATTTTCGTAATAATTCATTGTCAGCATATTTCTACAAAATCTTAGATTTTTACTTCTATTTTAATCATGCTTCTCCACAACAATTTAATAGAAACCAATAATTAAGACTTACCTCGAAAACTTCTCCCAACAATAACAATTTGATCCCATGTGTTGCCTATGGCAGAACTAAGAAGAAGAAGAAGAAGAAGACTTTCTTCTTTTCCTTCATGTCGTTTTTTTTTTAAAATCGATTTCTCTTTCCCTCTCTCTTATAATGGGGAAAGACATTTTTTTCTGTTTATACTAGGGTAAAAAGGATTACTAAAAACTAAAAAGACTTTATTTGAGGCTAGATTTCTTAAGCATAATCAATTAGATTAATTTTGTTGCTTAACATGAGGTTATCGGAGAGAGTAGATCTTTAGGGTAGGGAATAATCGCCTATAGCTAGAAATTTGATTTGGACCCTTTTGACCTTTTGGATGACTTATGACTACGTGATAGCTACTTTCATAGAGGATTCCTAGTATCAACATACCATAAGTTAGTTATTGCTCTTGTTGACAACCTTTAAATTTGGTCATCAATTTTCTCCACTTATTTATTACTTTTCATGTCGGTACGACCTTTATTTATTACCTACTTTCCTTCTAATGTTTTATTTATTTGTTTGTTTTATTCTTATTCGTCATAGTTTAGTCGAAGATGTCACATAGGGGAGGTGCTAGGCATGCATCTAGCTCGAGAGATGTTTTAGGTATCGCTGATGATGCTAACCCAACCTTGCACGAAATGGCTAACGAAGGAAATCCTATGATGCACGCAATGGTTAGATTGATGGAACAACAAAGTAAGTTGATTCAAGATATGGCTAGAGGTAGAGTTGGGCCACATGAGAATGTGCCAGCTGAAAGACAATGTGGTGGAAGAGATCATGGAGCTATGATGAGCTTAGAGCGATTTAGGAAATTGGGACCACCTACTTTTCAGGGGACCGCCGATCCTATGATTGCAGAGGTATGGCTAAAACAGATGGAGAAGATATTTGTGGCTATGGGTTGTAATGATGATCAGAGGGCGATATTGGCCTCATTTGTCCTTCAGGGTGTTGTGCAAATTTTAATGTACTCGCAAGCGCACGAATCTATTGTAGTATAGACTAATGGTGACAAGTGTCGATCCCACGAGGAGGTGAATTTTAATTGTGTGTAGAATTAATTTTATAAATGGGTGATTGGATTTGTGGTGGAAATGATTTGGAATATGCTAAAACTTAAATTAAAATGGTGAGAATAAATTCTAAAATTGGAATTGAAATGACGAGAATAAATTGAAGAGAATTCTATTGAAATGACGTATTTGGGTATCTGGATCCGTATCAACATGCATCATGGGCTAAATAATCCTTATTAATGACAATTAAATCATGAGGGGGGAATCCACACCTCATGAACCACGCTCTAATCAATATGGTGCTAAGGGCTTATCGTGCCAAATAATAATAACCTTGTACTAGAGGGCCGGTGAAACCAAGGCGGTACTAGATAAGATTAGTATTATTTGTCGAAGAGAAGTCAAAACATCCACAAAAACTAGAGGGGAAGAGAAAATAAATTTACCAAATAAAGCCCATGACACATGTTGAGACTTCACCTTCAACCCAAGCTTGAAAGAAAATTAGCCACTCATAATTGAACTAGGGGCAAAATGAGAATTTATTAAAATATGAATAAAATACAAGATGGAGAAGGAATTACAGAAAATAGAGTCCAAAAATGGATTCAGAGATATCAAATTAGGGGGGAGAGGCCCCCTTTTTATAGATACATGGAGTGAATCATGGCCATCGGATTAAAAACAGTTTGGACGCTCAGGATTGCACCACGTCATCAGTCAACAGTACGTGGTTTGACCACGCGGATGAACAGTAACACGGTTTGACCCGGGTTGAACAGTAACGCGGTTTGGTTGAAAATAATCATGTGTGATGCATGCACCGTACGCGAGATTTTTCGTCCACTGATATGCTGCCATGTCACCATCAACAGTACATAAGAATTTTAGTTCAATAGGATCGTGACACCTCATCAGTCAATGCCACATCATCGGTCAATGCCACGTCGTTGATCTGTCTATGTGAACAGTGTCGTGAACAGTAACGTAAACAGTACCGTACACGTGAATAGTACCGTACATGTGAATAGTGCCATTTTTCCTTTTATGCCCCTCCTAAGGTTTTCGACCGTCCTGAGTTCAAAAGTGATGTCCGTTTTGCCATCTGATCTCTCCTTTATTGTGAAATAACTATAATGCCCCTAAAATACATAAATTACTTAATTAAAATAAAACGCACGTAATTGAATCACAAGAAGGTTAAATATATAAAAGTAAAGGTTGTTAGTAAGACTTGAAATATAAAATAACGGTTTTCTCCTTTATAAATATGCATTTTCTAACACTTAACACACCCCCAACCAACTTATTGCTAGTCCCTAGCAAATAAAGCGAAAACAAAATTCAAATCCAAAATGATTTATTTATTTATTTATTAGAAACACTCGTGTTTATTCAATCAAATTAATGATAGCAATCAAATAAAAGTATTAGCATTATCTCCAGTCTAAAGCAACATCACACCCACATCAATCATCCACATGAATCAGCCCAATAGACTTTGTTATAGCTACTTTCAAGAATGACATGTCAAACCCCAAAATCTCACTGGAAGTAGTGACACTCTCACAAAGAAATTAAAACCAATAAAAATAGTCACTCCAATGAATGGTAATTGAGAAAGAAAATAATAAAGAAGTGATATCACATGCTCTCACCAATATGAAATAAATATGCCCTCAGCTTAAAAATAATACGATCTCAAGTCAAACAAAAATGCTAGTCAACTCAATTTATTTATCTTTTTTTTTAATTTTTTTTATTATGCACCACTACATCTTTTTAGCCCACATAACTAGCTTCTACTTCAGATTATAGTTCCCTAAAATCAAGAAGGACTTTTATTAGGATGTAACGTAGGCTAGGGACATGGTTAACAAATAAGGGAAATAAGGAAAACAAAGTGTATGTTTGAGAAAAATGCAGATGAATTTTATTTTATTTTTTTGGAAGTTGCAAGGTGGATTTCACCTATTATTGTTATTATTATTTTTTTCTTTTTTTTTTGAAACAATTTTTTTTTTTGGCTTTTGCTTGGCACAGCTTTACTAAACAAAAATAATTATTTATATTTTTCTCAAACATAAATAGGTGGTGGAACTTGTAAGATATTGGGTAATACTCCAAATCAGAGTGGGTCAAGATGAGAATTTTGACAAAGAAAATTTTTTTTTTTAAAGGTTCAAAAGGGTTAACTATGGATATTTGATAAAAGGGATGGCTAGAAAGGCTCAAACGGATCAAAGATGGCCTTTCCATCGTCTTTTAGGGCTCTAAATAACCTTCCATATCTACTAATTAGAAGGGCCTCCAAATGTAGCAACACACATTTTTTTCTTTTTTTTTTAATTTTACAATTTTTTTTTAGGGTTAACTCAAAAGAAATCTCGAGATCGTGTATACAATAATAAACTGCTAAGTTGTATAAAGAATGGGCAAAAGGGTTACTCTCCAAGAAAAATAATAGGCTCAAAAACTCACTTGGTACTTATTATGACATGTTCATTCCTTCAAGCAACTCATATTTATCTCCGACATCAACATGTAGAGTCGCAAACATAATGTAACATCACTTAAGACCAAAAATAATACAAATACTAAAATTTGAAATTAATCATGTCATCCAATGTTAAAACAAATCACACAATTTTTTTTTAAACAACATTCTACCCCCAACCTATTTTAAACATGAAAAGAAAATATGCATGCAGAAAGATGTAAAAAAAAACTAATTAGAAAAGTTACACTTAAAATGATAGAATTTTTTTTTTAAAAGAAGATGCGTTTCTAGAGGCACTACACTTCATATTCAGCCATCTTCGACTCAAAAGTTGGAAAATGTATATTCATAGATGAGAAATTAAAAGGAAGAAGAGAAATGAACATAAAAACTTAATAAAGAAAAAAAAATTTTGTTTTTTTTTTAATATAATGAAGATGCATTTCTAGAGTCACTACACTCCATATTCAGCCATCTTCAACAAAAAACGTTAGCAACTGTTAGTTTCTACAACAAAAAATTAATAAAAACTTAACCAAAATTCCACAATTGTCGACTATTTCCTCCCCCCAATCAGAACAAAACATTATCCTCAATGTTTTAAAGGAAAGAAGTAGAGTTTAGAAGATATCACCTGGGTGGTGCAACACAGAAGAAAATATTTACAGACAGAGAGTTAAATCTAATTTATACTTTTTACTGCTGTTATTGTTACCATCACTATTTGGACGCTCCAACACAAAGGTCCAGGGGTCTGACTCCGGTCTATAAGCTTGTAACAGATCAAGTAGCTCATTAGCAGTGTGAGCACAAATAAAGAGTTTTTTTGCATTAGAGGGAATGAAATAGTTTTTTATTGCATGGTTAAGAAATACGATAAAGTCATCATAAAAGTTATTGACATTTAACAAACCGATAGGTTTCTGGTGGATGTGCAGATGGGCCCAAGATGCTAGTGTGATAAGAGCCTCTAGTGTTGCAAGATCTCCTGGAAGGAAAATAAAAGCATCAGCATGATTAAGCATTTCAGTTTTTCTTTCTTGCATACCTGAGACGACTAACTCTTCTCCAGTTGATGAGTCAGACGAACTGCCCAATGGTTTTAGGACTCTTGGGATGATGCCTAACACTTGACTTCCTCTGATAAAAGCAGCTTCTGAGACCAGTTTTGATAACCCTCGGTTACCTCCTCCATACACCAAGTGTAATTTTCTCGCTGCTATGCTTCGACCAAGATCTATGGCTGCCTCTACAAACTCTTTATGTTTGCCATAGGTAAATCCAGAAAGCACACAAATGTTCTTGAATTGTCTATTGGGAGTAGCTGCCATTGTGATACTTCGCAAAAATAATTTGTGAGGGCTTGACAAAAGAAATCACATTTAAGAGTCTTGGTGATAGTAGGTCACAGTTGTGTATGAGGTAATATGTCAGTGTCAAATAACGTGTAAAGCACGTGGCTTGCGAGTCAAAAAGGAAACAGTAAAAAGGAAAAAGTAAATAGTAATAAAATTATTAAAAGCAATAATGCAAACGATAAAACAACAGTGAAATAAAATAACAGTAAAGTAAAAGGATATTTACAGGTAGTTGCGACTGTGACTCACATCTTCCTTTGGTTTTACGTCCAGAAACGGCTTGAACGCCCTCTATGGGTCGAGGATGGGCTTCCTATCCAGTTTTCTTACAAACTGGCAAACAGGGTCGTTTATAGTCAGATTCCCGAGACTGTATCGTGCATGCTCTTTCTGGAATAATGGCCATAACTGGAGAATCGCTCCTTGTACATATCCACTGGGATGCGTTTCAAGAGACAAAAGGATATCATCCAATGACTCCTTATTCAAGTCATCCCTAATGAATTGAATCTTATCTTTCCTGTTATCAGACACCATTCTTAAAGAACATGAGTTTTTATTGCAACTCATTCTGGCACACTTATGACAAGCAACAGAAATTCGTCGAGCTCGTCATTTTCTTGCATAATTTCCTTTACCACAACTAGGCATGTATGCAATAAATTTTGGAGGTAACTCACCTGCCGATCGTACTTTAGCCTCGATTAACCAACGGATGTCAGCAAGTATGTTATTCCTCATGGGTAATCGCATGCGTTCGGACCGAACTTTATAGATCGTAAGGAGGGCATTCTGAGGGAGTGAAGGGAATCGCTTGTGAAGCTTCGCTAGAATCTCATTTTTGTCCATACTTTCGCCTCAGAATATAAGTTATTATGGGAAACTAAAGTAACCAACTTGATTGTCACGGAATACCGTTATCCGCCACTTCACCGAGGTAACAAACTAAAGCACACAAACAGAAAAACAAATTAAAACACACAAAGAAAATTAAAATCGTCCTCTTATTGAATTTACCTCAAGCTCCAACTGGATATCGTACACACTTCTCTCAATGTCTCTGAGTTGGCTTTTTAAACCCTCAACATAGGCTACTAACTCTGGTGGTTGCAGAACCCAAATACGATGTGTTTTACAAAATCGAATCTGCCTTTTGAGATGAGATTTGATATGTTGAAGTGGTTTAAGAATGTTCAGGAGGAACGGTCTAAGTAAGGTACTCATGATTAAAAATGATAAAAGAAAACTTAATAGTTAAACAAACACATTTATGCAAAAATAATTTCAATTAACAGAAGAATAATATAAAGAAAGAAAAAAAATCAAATCAACAAAAAGAAAAGAAAAAAAATAAATTCAAATCTAGTGGGTCACTCAAATTTATTTCGGTGTCTTCTCCATGTGGTTGGTACTCTAGATATGGCTTTAATCTTTGACCATTAACTTTAAACGTTACACCGTTCTTTGGGTCCTTAATTTCAATTGCCCCATGTGGAAAAACAGTATAAATAATAAAGGGACCAGACCATCGAGAGCGTAACTTACCTGGGAATAAGTGCAAGCGAGAATTGAATAAAAGCACTTGCTGACCTGAAGTGAACGATTTTCTCATAATTTGCTTGTCATGGAAGACTTTCATTCGTTGCTTGTAAATCTTGGCATTTTCGTATGCGTCATTGCGAATTTCTTCAAGTTCTGCCAGTTGTAATCTTTTTTCTGAGCTGGCTTGCTGCATGTCAAAGTTGAATTTCTTGATGGCCCAATACGCACGATGCTCGAGTTCCACAGGTAGGTGGCAAGCTTTTCCATACACTAGCTCGTAGGGTGACATCCCAATTGGGGTCTTGAAAGCCGTTCTATATGCCCATAATGCATCATCAAGTCGTAATGACCAATCTTTCCTGTCTGGCCTCACCGTCTTTTCTAATATGTGCTTTATTTCTCGATTGGAGATCTCAACTTGGCCACTGGTTTGCGGATGATATGGGGTCGCCACTTTGTGAGTGATTGAATACTTTATCAAAAGAGCTTTGAATGCTTTGTTACAAAAGTGGGCACCACCATCACTGATTATTGCTCGAGGGAATCCAAAGCGCGAAACAATGTTGCTTTTCAAAAATCCTATCACCACCTTGTGATCATTGGTTCTGCATGGAATTGCTTCTACCCATTTCGATACGTAGTCAACAGCAACCAATATGTATTGATGGCCAAAAGAAGGGGGAAAGGGTCCCATGAAGTCGATACCCCATACATCAAAAATCTCAACCACTAAAATTAGATTTAGTGGCATCATGTTCCTTCGTGTAATGCTCCCCATTCGTTGACACCTATCACATGAAGAACAGAAAGTGTAAGCGTCTCGAAATATAGTTGGCCAATAAAAACCACATTGTAAAACTTTAGTTGCTGTTTTCTTAGCACTGAAATGGCCTCCACAAGCTTGTTCATGGCAGAATGAAAGAATATTCTGAATTTCATTTTCGAGAACACATCGTCTAACAATTTGATCAGCACAATACTTGAACAAATACGGGTCATCCCAAAAAAAAATTTTTATCTCTGCAAAGAATTTAGCCTTGTCTTGCTTGGTCCAATGCTCCGGAAGTTTACCTGTAACAAGATAATTAACTATATCAACATACCAAGGTAATAATTCCACATTCATTAATTGTTCATCTGGAAATGACTCATTCAATATTAATGGCTCTGTAATTGTGTCAAAATGGAGACAAGAGAGGTGGTCTGCCACAACATTTTCTGTCTCTTTCTTATCTTTGAATTCCAAATCAAATTCCTGTAAAAGTAACACCCAACGAATTAGTCTAGTTTTTGCATCTTTCTTTATGAGAAGATATTTAAGAGCAACATGATCTGTGAATACAATTATTTTACAACCAATGAGATAAGACCGAAATTTCTCTAATGCAAACACTACTGGTAGCATCTCTTTTTCAGTAGTTGAATAGTTCAACTGTGCATTATTCAATGTCATACTAGCATAATAAATAACATAGGGAATTCGATCAACTCTTTGTCCTAATACTACTCCTACTGCATAATCAGATGCATCACATATGAGCTCAAATGGTAAGCTCCAATTTGGGGGCTGAATGATGGGTGATGATGTCAACAACTGCTTTATTTTTTCAAATGCCACAAGACATGAATCATCAAAGATAAAAGGTACATCCTTAGCAAGTAAATTGCATAAGGGTCTAGAAACTTTGCTAAAGTCTTTAATGAAACGTCTATAGAAACCAGCATGCCCAAGGAAAGATCTTACTTCTCTGACTGTTTTAGGTGGAGGAAGATTAGAAATGAGATCCACCTTGGCTTTGTCAACCTCAATACCTTTGCTCGAAATGATGTGACCGAGAACAATACATTGTTTTACCATAAAATGACACTTCTCCCAATTTAAGACCAAGTTCTTCTCGATACATCTCTACAGAACTAGTGTTAGATGATGTAAACATTGATCAAACGAGTCACCAAAGACAGAAAAGTCATCCATAAAGACTTCGAGGAATCGCTCAACTATATCAGAAAAAAATGTTTAGCATGCATCGTTGAAATATAGCAGGTGCATTGCATAATCTAAATGGCATTCTCCTATATGCAAATGTGCCAAAAGGGCAAGTGAAAGTAGTTTTCTCCTGATCTTTTGGTGCTATGGGGATCTGATTGTATCCTGCGTAGCCATCTAGAAAGCAATAAAATTCTTGGCCTGCTAATCTATCAAGCATTTGATCGATAAATAGTAAAGGAAAATGGTCTTTACGTGTGACAGAATTCAACTTTCTATAATCAATGCATACACGCCATCCTGTAGTTACTCTGGTTGGTATCAATTCATTATCAGCATTGGTAACTACTGTGACTCCTGACTTTTTGGGGACAACTTGTACAGGACTGACCCATGAACTATCAGAAATTGAGTAAATGATACATGCATATAATAGCTTAAGGACTTCAGTTCTAACAACTTCTTTCATATTAGGATTTAACCGACGTTGCATTTCCTTAGTAGATTTAGCATTTTCATCAAGGTGAATGTAATATATGCAGTCTACTGGGTTTATACCTTTTATGTCCGCTATGATCCATCCTAATACTCCTTTCTGCTCTTTTAAAACATCCAACAACTTACCTTTTTGTTCGTCATTTAGGAATGATGAGATGATTACCGGTAGAGTACTTTCTTCTCCCAAAAATGCATATTCCAATGTGTTGGGCAATGATTTGAGCTCAAGTTTCGGTGGTAATTCTGATGAGGGGATGAGTTTCTTCTCTGATGATGCTAGTTATTCAACTCTTGACTTCCATTTATTAGTGTCCAAGGATGGTGCTGAGTCAAGCAGGGTGTTGACCTCATCAACTGATCTGTCAATATCAAAATCCAAACCAAAGTGAGTTAAACATGTTTGTAAAGGATCATCACTAAGGTTTGAAACAAAAGTATCATCAACTAATACTTCAATTAAATCCACATCAACAATTTCATCATCTGCATTGTGAGGTTGTTTGGTAATGTTGAAAATGTTTAGCTCCATAGTCATGTTGCCTAAAGACAACTGCATATTTCCAGTCATGCATTGAATGTGAGCATCCGCAGTTGCCAAGAAAAGTCGGCCTAGAATAATGGGGATATGCTTCCTTGAATCCTGCATTGGTTGAGTGTTAATTACAATGAAATCAACAGGAAAATAAAACTTGTCTACCTGAATAAGCACGTCCTCCACAATACCACGAGGTATTTTCGTGGACCGATCTGCAAGTTGTAACACCACTGGAGTTGGGTGTAATTCTCCCAATCCAAGTTTCACGAATACAGAACAAGGAAACAGATTTACACTAGCTCCTAAATCCAACAAAGCATTCTCAATTGTGTGGTTCCCTATGCTACATGAGATAGTGGGGGAGCCTGAGTTTTTATATTTTAAAGGAATTTTGTGTTGGAGTATAGAACTAATATTTTTTGTTAAAAATGCCTTCTTTTGAACATGCATATTTCTCTTTTTAGTACAAAGGTCTTTAAGAAACTTGGCATAAGATGGAACTTGTTTAATAGCATCAAGCAAAGGAATGTTAACACTTACCTGTTTGAAGATTTCGAGAATCTCACCTGTGGATTTTCCCTTCTTGCCTTTAGCTAACCTCTGGGGGAATGGAGCTTTGGGAACATATTCTCGTGGGTTGGTTTCTTCTTTCTCCTCCGGTGATGAGTCCTTAACATTCACAGGTACAATTTGATTTTCTTTTGTCACCGGCATCTCCACTTTGTTGTCGACTTCTTTTCCTTTTCGCAAGGTCATGACTGCTTTGACCTCTCTATGCTGCTGTGGTGAACTGGTACTTGCTTCATGTACTCCTTTAGGATTAGGCACTGGTTGACTTGGAAATTTGCCTTTCTCAACAGTCATTGCCAAGGTCTGAACTGAAGAAGCAAGTTGTCCCACCATCTTTTCGAGACTTGAAACTAATTGAGCTTGTGAGTTGAAGCCTGCTCTTAACTCATTTCGTAGTCCATCAATGGTGTGGTTCTGTTGCTCAATCGTGGAGTGAGTAAGATTCTTGAGATTCTGGAATGAATCCTCCCATGGTCTGGGTTGAGAGTAATTCTAGTTCTGATTGTATGGTCTAAATGGAGGCTGAGAGGCTTGAGGAACTTGAGGAATTTGTTGCATTGGTGGAGCTGGAGCTGCTGGTCTATTCTATTGGAATCCTTAAGACCATGAAAAATTGGGGTGGTCTCTCTATCCAGGGTTATATGTGTTGGAGTATGGGTTGTAATTTGATGGCTTTCTCATTACACCTATGGCATTGGCTTGATCGGAATATGAGTCAGGGTCATGTGGTTCTGTTGATTTAGCACGAATCTATTGTAGTATAGACTAATGGTGACGAGTGTCGATCCCACGAGGAGGTGGATTTTAATTGTGTGTAGAATTAATTTTATAAATAGGTGATTGGATTTGTGGTGGAAATGATTTGGAATATGCTAAAACTTAAATTAAAATGGTGAGAATAAATTCTAAAATTGGAATTGAAATGACGAGAATAAATTGAAGAGAATTCTATTGAAATGACGTACTTGGGTATCTGGATCCGTATCAACATGTATCATGGGCTAAATAATCATTATTAATGTCAATTAAATCATGAGGGGGGAATCCACACCTCATGAACCACACTCTAATCAATATGGTGCTAAGGGTTTATCGTGCCAAATAATAATAACCTTGTACTAGAGGGCCGGTGAAACCAAGGCGGTACTAGACAAGATTAGTATTATTTGTCGACGAGAAGTCAAAACATCCACAAAAACTAGAGGGGAATAGAAAATAAATTTACCAAATAAAGCCCATGACACATGTTGAGACTTCACCTTCAACCCAAGCTTGAAAGAAAATTAGCCACTCATAATTAAACTAGGGGCAAAATGAGAATTTATTAAAATACGAATAAAATACAAAATGGAGAATGAATTATAGAAAATGGAGTCCAAAAATGGATTCAGAGATATCAAATTAGGAGGGAGAGGCCCCCTTTTTATAGATACATGGAGTAAATCATGGCCATCGGATTAAAAACAGTTTGGACGCTCAGGATTGCGCCACGTCATCAGTCAACAGTACGTGGTTTGACCACGCGGATGAACAGTAACACGGTTTGACCCGGGTTGAACAGTAACGCAGTTTGGTTGAAAATAATCTTTTGTGATGCATGCACCGTACGCGAGATTTTTCGTCCACTGATATGCTGCCACGTCACCATCAACAGTACATAAGAATTTTAGTCCAACATGATCATGACACCTCATCAGTCAATGCCACATTATCGGTCAATGCCACGTCATCGATCCGTTTATGTGAACAGTGTCGTGAACAGTAACATAAACAGTACCGTACATGTGAATAGTGCTATTTTTCCTTTTATGTCCCTCCTAAGGTTTTTTACCGTCCTGAGTTCAAAAGTGATGTCCGTTTTGCCATCTGATCTCTCCTTTATTGTGAAATAACTATAATGCCCCTAAAATACATAAATTACTTAATTAAAATAAAACACACGTAATTGAATCACAAGAAGGTTAAATACATAAAAGTAAGGGTTGTTAGTAAGACTTGAAATGTAAAATAACAGTTTTCTCCTTTATAAATATGCATTTTCTAACACTCAACACAGGGCGAGGCAGACCACTGGTGGGATGCTAAATCTCGTCTTTTAAGGGTGGGGTTGCAAGATGCACCTATTACTTGGGAGTTATTTCTGGAGGCTTTTCGTGAAAAATATTTTCCTAAACGAGTTTTCTTATGAAATTTATATTTCTGAAAACTAGACATGTAGGGCTTCTTGAATAAATTTTATTTCATTAAATTTGACTTTGTTTCAATTTTATACTTCCTTTCGAAATAGACACCACTGCACTGGAAAACTGCGATTTCAGCAATGCGATTAGATTTAGAAATTTATTTGTACTATCAAATAAACTCTAAAAATTCTGAAATTTTATATAGAAGTTAATATATGTGTATGGTATTCCATAATTTTCTGATTAGTATTTTATTTTATAAAAATCTCAGAACCCATTCTGTTAAGTTAAGGTACTGTGAAAATAGTTTTGAATTTGTCAAGAAATAAATAGTTTTGAAAATGTTTTTGATATCGGATCCTCTTGAAAATTTTACATGGGGTACTCATGGATGTCCAGAATAGTTCCATAGAATATTATGTCATTCTGAGTTTGAGATTAAGAGTTAAAATTCTGGGAATCAGACATGTACGAGTACGAATTAGAAAATCATATTCTTAGAATAAGTTATTGATAGTCATATTTTGTATTTTTTTAAGGTATTGGAGGTGTTTAAGGCTCTTAGAGGCTTTGAGGTGTGTAGTTCAAATTCTGTTGTCGAGGTAAGTAACTTCATTCCTAATAAACTGGATATGTATAAGTATTTTGATATTATTATTACAAGTATAAATGTTTTTATACTACTTAAAAGATTAATGGATTTTCATAACAAAATTAGCTTATGAAAATTTTTTCAAAATTCTTTTTAACAAAGTATTTTATAAATGCTTTTAAATATGTAAATTATTTTATGACATGACTACCTTTTATGATTTTATCTATAAAATATTTTGCAAGCCTAAATTGTTGTTATGGACATTTATGAAACTGATACAAATGTTTTGTGCCTATATATGATTTAATTATTTATGATTGTATGGGGGCCACCTCTTGAAGGCCAAAGCGTCACAAAGTGCCATATATAGAGCAAAGCGCCACGTATAAGTCATTATATTTTGGCTCAATGTCCGTAGTTATTTTGATTCTCATTCTGATCATATAATATGATATATATATATATATATGTTCTGAACCAGTACTGAATTTCTATTCTGAGTGTGCACACGATATTCTGATTCTGTTTCTGGCCAGGTCACCGGGACTATAGGTGATACTATGTGACATGAGCTAACCTTTTTGTTTTCTGTGAATGTGATATATGATTTGCTTTCATAAGTAACTATGCTTTTGATATTCTGAGATATAATGAATCTACGTTATTTTATCGTGATATATCGTTTTATAGAATTTATGGATTACGATATATGTTTTAAATAAAAGAAGGCTTGCAATATTTTTGATATCGATAGGCCTAGTGGTTTTACTTACCAAGTTGACAACTCACCCCTCGCCATTACTTTTTGTAGATCAAGTTCCTTATTAGAGGTGTGCTTAGCTTTGAAGTTAGAGATTTCGTTTCCGTTTGCTATTTGAATAAGAAGAGGAATACACTCATGTTTCTTTTTAGTTTATTTTTGTTATGAACTTGTAATTTGGAATTTGAGACTTTTGTTATTGATATGTTTCGGGAGAGATTATTTAGTGTTAGACGTATGAATTTGTGGATTTATTTGAATAAGAATTTGAGGTATTTTGGTTTGGAATTTATGAGTAAGGATTACGATTTGTAAGTAACCACCTTCTTCACATGCTCCGTACGTGTTACATTTGAGGTGTTACAAATAGTATTAGAACGATTCCCAACCGAAAATGTGTGGATGTTTATGACATCCTACATCGCTTGGGAAGGATTTTGTAAGGATGAATAGAACTAGGTCTGTGCCAAACCTTTAGACTTTGTGATTTTGTTTCTAAAAAGCATGTGATTGAAGTATCAGAGTAGCGCAACGAAAGCGTGGTTTGTTTGCTTAAGTCTTATAAGGATTTATTGGTCATAAGTGACTTTGATATATGGATTCTTTTGGGCATAACAAAAAAAAAAGTGAATTTCGAGGACGAAATTCTTTTAAGGGGGGAAGAGTGTAATACCCCAAATCTCCTAAGGGTATTTAAGTCTTTTTAGTTTTTAGTAATCTTTTTTACCCTGGTATAAATAAAATAAGATGTCTTTTCCCATTATAAGAGAGAGGGAAAGAGAAATTGGTTAAAAAAAAAGACAAGAAGGAAAAGAAAGAGAGAGAGAGAGAGAGAGAGAGAGAGAGAGAGAGAGATGGAGAGAAAAGAGAAAAAAAAAAGAAAAAGATAAGAAGAAAATCTTCTTCTTCTTCTTAGTTCTGTCATAGGAAAAACATGTGATCAAGTTGTTATTGTTGGGAGAAGTTTTGGAGGTAAGTCGTAATTATTGGTTTCTATTAAATTGTTGTGGAGAAGCATGATTGCAATAGAAGTAAAAACCTAAGATTTTGCATAAATATGCTAACAGTGAATTATTACGAAAATCATAGTAATTGTTACAAATCGATTTTGATTCTAATTTTTTGAGTATGTTAAACTAGACATCCTCTAGGATGTTTTGAAACTTGTTTCAAGTTAATTAGATAAGATTTCAATTAATTATGATTTTTCAAAGTCAAGTCTGAAAACTTGGAAATTTATGATTTCAGTGAATAACATGAATTACGAAATTATTTTTACCATAGCTAGAATTCTTCAAAAGTTATGAAATTTGGACCAATGATGTTTATATATGAATAGTATGATTCTGTAAATTTTCATGATTTTATGATAAAGCAATAAATTGCTTTGTATTTTTAAAGCAAGTGTGTTCAAAACAGAAAAATGTTTGACTGTATTGATAATGTCTGAAATGTCAATTATTTTCAATCGTTTTTTAAGGAATTATGTTATGCAATTTTTATCAATGAACTTTCAATGTGTTAGAATATGGTCTCTTAAATTTGAGATTCTTCCAATAAGGGAATAATTTATTAAAAATCAGAGAATATGGATTGTTATGTTTTGAGGGCCGATTATTGAGGACATTTGAGGTTGAGCTTAGCAGTTGTTTAAATTGAGATATTTAAGGACATTAGAGTTTATGATTGAGATTTTATTATATCTTATAAGGATTTATTGATGATTTTAGATTGATGATATCAATACACATTTGTTACATGAGGATGCCAAAAAGGTAAGTAAACTAGACTTTTAAACGAATCAAGATAAATAATATATATGTTTGACTTGTTTGAAAAACCTATTTTCGATAAGTACGAATGTGGATTTATATGTCTCTGCCCATGTGTTTATGTGATGTGTTGTTATGTATTGAACGTGATTATGTACATGGGCATATGTATGTGTGATGATTCATTGGCATGAGCATGACAATGTATTGAGTTTTCTATAAAAGAGAAAGTGGATTTTAGCAAATGAAATTTCAATTTTATGAGATTTTGCATTGGGGGCCACATCTTGAAGCTGTGTGGGGGCCACCTCTTGAGACTATGCGGGGACCACCTCTTGAGAGCTAAAGCACCGCAAAGTGTCACGCATGGTGCATTGTGTCATGCACAACACAAAGTGCTACGTTACAGGATACGTATTTTATTGAAAGGAAATATGAAAGTTTGAAAGCGACAAAAAAAGATTTTGATGAATTTATTTTACAGTATTTCCAAAAGATCATGGCATATCATCCATTGCATTATCTATAAGTATGTATGTATTTTCGTATAAGAAAAACTAGTTTGCTTACTAGGTCTTGCACTCATTATAGTTTATTGTGATTCAGTGTCCAGAAGTCAAGATTGATTCGTGATGAGTGAGAAGATGAATTTGAATTGATCATGGTAGATGATTTGGCTAAATTTTTAAGTTATTCCGCTGACTTTTGTATTTGAGGCTCGAATTTTATCGGTTGTAAAAAGTTATTTAAATTCATATGTGAGTTATAGTCAGATTTGCCTTCGGAGTTCGGGCTTGGGTGTTACACTTAAGGGAACCACACCCTGGATAAATCCATATGTAATTGGATAAGAACTTGAAAGAATGATGGCCAAAGACAACTTTTTGCTGTCTTAACTGAAAAATACATAGAAGGAATTGTAAATTCAGTAATTCAGTGTCATTGCTTCTTGTTTTTGAAATCAACATCACATTAATGCCAAATAAAACTAGGCAGAACTTGACTATCAAGAAGTAAGAAGGTGGAGGAACATAAGTAGCTTGTCCTCCTTGGCGCCTTCTACATCCAAGAAATGCCTATCCAAAATGGAAGCAAAGTAGCTTTGTTTAAAAATATATATACATATTTGCCAAAGCAACATCACTCACCTCTTCATAAATCCTTCGTAGAAAACAAGCACATTTTACACCCTCCTATACTTTCCAGGAAAAATAACCTTTTCTGACCACCCAATCAGTATCCACTGTCTCCAAGCAATGAAGAAGAACATGTACAGATTCTTCAAGTAGAGTAGTGCACCGTTCAAACTAACTGAAATTTACATGACAAATAAGAACAATGTTGTTGATGCTGAAATCTAGTCGCCCTAGACCCGACCAAATCGACCCACAAACGGTTGTACTAACAGCGATGAAGACACTGCACTTCAATACCTTCTACAGCCATACAAGCTCCAGGGATGCAAATCAACCATTTTCCTCCTTCAAGACCTGCGCTCACAAAAATAAATCAGAGGCGCCGGTAGTTTTTCCGATGAAAACCCTCTGATGCTTAAGTTAGTATGTAGAGTTTTCGGGAAAAAAACTGTAATTTAAGCTTGTGTACGCTCATAACGATGTTATAAAAAAAGATGTAAAAAAACTTAAAGTCTGATGTTATTTTGATAGAGTTTTCCCTCTTTTTTTTCTTGTCCCTTTCTCAATTGATTTATCAGCTTTTATAGGCAATCCTACCACTCTCTTAGAGCATTTTCCATGCCCGTTATACTCGGGTGATCATGGGCCTCGACGAGTCTTCAACCACCGAACGTGTGTAAGCGTGAGACGTCGTGTTCTTCCCAGCGATTTAGGGTGTGGCAAAACTGTTGCGTTGGTGTGAGATCGTGCCCTCTCTTTGAGTGACAAGCACTTGGTCGGCATGAGCTTCTGGTTGGTATTCATTTCTGGTCGATTCGTGTTCCATAAAGGCTATACTACCAGGTATCTGTTCATAACTCAGCAGAGGCAATTCGCCCCTTGGTAGGAAGTGGGGAGTGGCCGGACTGGTATTTTTTTATTACTCAACAAGTGTATAGTACCTAAATTTCAGAGAGGATGAGAGGGGAAACGGGGGATTGAGGAGGGGGAAGATCCTGAAAGTTAAATAAAGACATTACAAAGAATATGCAAGGCATCCAAGAATAAGAAAATCAACAATTTCAAAAAGGAGATTACCATTTATTTAGTAAGACGTTTACCAAGAAAGACATTAAACTAGGAAACAGATGAATCCACAAAGAAAATGCAAATCTTTCAGTTCCTCAATTGGCTAACCTAGTCTACCAAATGAAATAAAAAACTTGACAACCTTTGAAATCAAGCCAAACTATCACTTATAACATCATCCTTCCTACTAAGAACACCTTAAAGTCTTTTGGGCCTTGGATTTAGTCAAAACCTGTACAAAAAGAGTTCATTACAGGAAGTATCCAGTGTAGGTACCTTTTTCAATGCAGGAAAATGAAGAGACAAATAATCATTTGTTTATCAATTGTATAACAGAGCCAAGAATTTGTGGGGTTAGTCTGGGTTCTTGTGACTCCTTGCTTGCAAAGAATACATCTACTTTCTGAAGGGAAAGAAGCTAAAACTCTTGGAAAGTATGCAGTTCTGGCTCTAATTTGAACTAAGGCAAGGTAGAATAACCCATATTTTAAAAATAGAAGAGGGGAATTTATCAATTGTATGTATTATGTAGGATAATTTGTCATTTTACTTCACTTTGATCCTGGGTCTCAAAATAATTTTAGGATACATTTTTTTCTTTATTCAACTCAAGTAGGGATGATTCTCAGTTAATCTAATTTATTTTTCTCCTAGCACATGGTTGTCTTACATCTTGGTTTTACACATAAAAAGATTTTATGTGAGCTCTTTTTCCAAATACTGTTTTACAGGGTTCTTTCAATCTTCTTGTTGAGCATCAGGTCCACAAATTTATCTTCTTTTGGTTGATAAATATAAATCCTTTAGTTTGTAATTTAGAAGAAAAAAAATGATTTTCTTAAAAGAAAAGAGGTATTATAGTATCAATGACTTGAAACCATTGCAGAGGTATAGGCTATAGATAGAATTATGCAAGGGTTTGGCCTTAGATATTAACTGGCAGCTTTGGTATCAAACAGACAATAGAAGCTAATACATAGACAACACAAGAATGTTAAACGTATCCTCAGATAACCCACTGTTATAAATGCAATTATCTTGCATATTGAAGGGCTTACTAAAACTTGTAGAATCTCCTTGTTGCCACTCTTTTATAGCCTCTTAAGTTTTTCAATTCTATATAATGAGGAATAACTGCTGATTTAACAAGTTATTTTAGCTTAGTTTTCTTCTTTTCCCCACTTTTTTGTCATGATAAATAGTATCTAACTCCTGACATTATGAAACACAATAACCTTGTAAAATATGGACTGAAATGAGGAGGCCGAACTTACCTTTTCTGATGCTTCAGAAGGGTATATAATAGCCTGCAGTATGCTGCAAATAGGTTTATCGAGAATTGTCGATCCACAGCAATGGAATTCTGGCTTGCCACAGTATCACTATTTTGGTCATCCGAAAATATTACAAAATTAGATGGAACTGGAGTCTCTGAAATGCTAAGCTGACGGATGTCTTCAAAAAGTGCCGCAGGAACATGTAAAGATTGTGCTACATGCCATGAATCCATCTGAAACAAAGCATGCTTTCCAGAAACTCCTTCATGTACTTCTCTAAGTACGTAATCTGCGTCGTCCTCGTCCAAACATCGAAGGAACGGTAGAGTATACCCCCGCCGATATAACACCCCATTAATCATTGTGTACCTCGACGTTTGAGCTTTGATCTTCCGAGCTCGTAACTTATCTGGTGATAACATCCCATCTCTGATGTACGAGATTATCGGGTCCATTCATAAGCATTTCTATTCTATTCGCAGCACCTCCAAATTCTGCCCGATACGGGGCTGAACTTCACCTCCAAAGGGATCGACTTAGGCATTTTTTAATATGCTACAGCTACCATTATAGCCAGAATGTCCACTCGACTATTCTCCTCCTTTGGGATTTGTATCACCTCAACTGCCTCAAACTTCCCAACTATTTGCGTGACTTTCTTCAGGTATTGTTCCATCTTCTCATCTCTTGGCTAAAACCTTTTACTGACATGATTAGCAACCAGTTGGAAATTAGTTCGAATTTTCACCCTATCTGCTTTTACTGCCTTTGCCAATTCCAAGCCTACTATTAGAGCTTCGTATTCTGCCTAGTTGTTTGTGGCAGTGAACTCTAACCTTACAGCATAAGAGATCTCTTCCCCTTCTAGGCCTTTCAAAACAATCCCTACTCTAGACCCCTACTTCCCTGATGATCCATCCACCGACACCTGTTAGATCCTCGTTGTTGACTGTAACTGCATCCAGCTGGTCGAGACCTACTTCGGGCTCTGTGAATTCTGCCACGAAATCTGCCATTGCCTGGACCTTTATTGCTGCTCAGGATTTATAAATTATATCGAACTCACTCAGCTCTATGGCCCATTTCACTAGCCGACCAGAAGCATCCGGCTTGTGTAGAGCCCACCGCAACGGTTGGTTTGTTAATACCGAGACGGGAAATACTTGAAAGTATGGTCTCAGCTTTCGAGCAGCAACTACAAGAGCAAGTGCCTATTTCTCCAACGGTGGGAATCTGGTCTCGGCATCGAGCAGGGCCTTGCTTGTGTAATATATCAGATACTGAACCCCTTCTTCCTCTCTCACTAGAACAGAGCTCATAGTATGATCTGATACCGCCATATATAGGAACAGCACGTCCCCCTCCCGCGGTATGGACAACAAAGGTGCTCGCTGCAAATATTGTTTCAAATTCTGGAAGACTTCTTCACATTCGGGGGTCCATTCTATTTTCCTTCATCTCCTTATCACTTGGAAAAATGCCTGGCACTTATCTGTCGCCTTGGATATGAACCGACTCAGTGCCGCCAACCTCACCATAAGGCTCTGTATCTCCTTCAGGTTACAAAGAGATCTCATCTGCACGATTGTTTGGATCTTCTCGGGATTCACCTCGATCCCTCGATGACTCACCATGAATCCAAGGAATTTTCCCGACTCGACCCCAAAGGCACATTTCTCTGGGTTGAGCTTCATCTTGTACTTCCTCAAAAGCCCAAAAGTCTCCTCGAGGTGCTCGACATATTCGTTTGGGTTTTTTGACTTGGTTATCATGTCGTCCATGTACACCTCCATTGTTCTTCCAATCAACGACTTAAAGATTCTGTTCACCAACCTCTAGTATATGGCACCTGTATTTTTAAGATCAAACGGCATTGCCCTATAACAGAACAAACCCTAGTTAGCGATAAATGTCGTGCTCTCCTTATCCCGCTCGAACATTGGGATTTGGTTGTATCCCGAAAATCCATGAAGCTAAATTGGCCATGCCCGGCTGTTGAGTCAACCAGCTGATCGATCTTGGGTAGAGAAAAACTATCTTTCGGGCACGCCTTGTTGAGGTCAGTGAAATCTACACACATCCTTCATTTACCATTATCATTCTTTACTAAAACCACATTCGATATCCATTCAGTGTAGTTGACTTCCCGAATGAACCCTACCTTACAGAGCTTCTCCACCTCGCCATTTATAACTTCATACCTCTCCTGGTTGAAGCAACTTCTTTTTTGCCTTATCGACCGAGCATCCTTCCTTATTGCCAACCTATGGCAGGCCACCTCAGGGTCAATTCTCGGCATGTCTTCATGTGTCCAAGCAAACACATCTACGTGAGCCCGCAGACAATACACCAGCTTCTGCTTCTGCTATTCCTTAAGCCTCGACCCGATTCAGATTGTTTTTCCTTAATCACCTTGTTCCAAGCTTACTATTTCCAGCTCCTCAACCGGCTCTTGTCTGCCATCTTTGACTTCCACTCGAGTATCAAGCGATGTGATTTGCATTGCTTCCCTTGCTGCTGTGGAGTAACAGCTTCGGGCAATCCTCTGGTCTCCTTGTACCACTCTCACTACTCCATTCACCCGATACTTGAGAACTAAGTAATGATTAGAGAGTATTGCCTTGCTCATCCTCAGAAAGGGGCGGCCTAAAATCATCTAGTTAAGACTCCTTTCATCGACAACTACAAAATTCAGGATCATAGTTTTTTATGTCGGAGAGCTGCCTATTGTGATTGGGCAGCTCGACTATGCCTAGGGGAACTAACTTTCCTCCATCAAACCCCTTCAAAGAGGTATTAGTGTGCTCCAACCTCAAGTATGCGATTCCCATCTCCTCCAGAGTCAATTTGAACAGAACATTGACTGAGCTTCTCGTGTCTACCGAGATCCGATCAAACTTCTTGCTGACAGTAGTGGCTTTAATGACTAAAGCATCCTCATGTGGATATAGAATACCCTCTTCATCCTCATCTGTCCACATGATCGATACTTGCATGATTCTTGCTCGCTTGGCTGCTGGGGTACTGAAGAACACCTCTTTGCTAGTCATGGCATACCTAGCGTAGTTCTTCCTCGATCTGTTGGAGTCTCCTACCAACGTTGGACCCCCAACAATTACCCTTACCATCAGTGATTGGTGGCTCATGTTTTTGTTACTCTGCTCCCCTTCACATGACAAACCCACCACCGGGATAGCCCCATCTACAAACTCGTCCAAGTAATGATTTCTCATTAAATCTTCAATCTGAGTCCTGAGATCCCTGCATTCGGTTGTGGTATGACTGTGGGTTCCATAAAACTTGCAATACCGTCTTTTATCTCTTTTGTTGGGCGGCTTTGTTATTGGGGCAGGGGAATAAAGTAATCCCCGGTCCTTTATGGTCTCATACACCTCGTCCATGGGTATTTTCAAATAGGTATACTGCCCATAGCTTTGGCTCTGCTCGATCATATGCACCGCCCTTTCCCTATGGGTGTCGTTCTGAGCTAGAGGGGGCAGCAGTGCTTCTGGTCTGCTTCCTCTACCACCGTGTGGGTGTGGATAAGGATGACTAAATGTCTGGTCATGCCTTCTCTAGGAATCTCTGGTTGGTGAACAACGAGGTTGCATCATGCTGCACTGATATTGGGGTGGCCTCTAATGAGGCTCATAAGAGGTGACCCGGCCTCTTGTACCACTACCTGAGGCATGGTGGTCCTTTCTCTTAATCGGTCCGTTTCCTGGTTGAGCTCTCTTTTCTTTCCTCCTCAACCCTTCCAGTTGGTCTATTTTAATATGTGCTGTCTTTTCTCCTCAATTTCTATGTCCCTTTTGGCCTACTCGTAAGCGGTAAAATATGTCTGAAAGACTAGACTCCTTAAATTGTACCACATCCGTCCTATCTTCACCCTTTCTTTCAGTCCCCTCAATGTCCGGGGATGGTTGAAGGCCCCCAAATTGAGGACACCGCGATAGAACCTTTTGATGAACTCCCGAAGGGTTTCATCCTCTCATTGCTTCATGCTTGCCAGTTCTATCACATCATCTTCAGGTGTCATTGCCCCCCGAAACTACTCCGCAAATTCCAGGCATATCTGCTCGAACGACTTAATGCTCCTTCGAGGAAGCTTCTGGTACCACTCACGTGCTCATCCCTCTAACAACAGCGGAAACACCCTGTACTTTTGTGCCTGAGATAATCTCTGCACCTCAGTTATATCATTAAAGTACTCTATGTGTACCAACGGATCGGTTCGCCCTGAGTACTTGAGGTCTGGAAAGCGAAAATCCCTCGAGATGACTGCACTCATGATTTCTGCAGAGAGGGGTGATTCACCATCCAGCATTATCCTCCAACCAGGTGCTCTGCTCTTTTCTTGCATGTCATCTATTATCTCTGCTAGTCTAGGCACTTCTTCCTCTAGTTGTATAGCTCGACCAGGATCACGTGCTGCAACCTGATCTCATTCTTGCTCGACGACATGCAGGTGTTGCCGGAGTTCCATTTTCTCTGCATTCCCAACTCCATAATCATTATCAAAGCCCTGCCTCTCCTGGGATTGATCTCCTCCCCCCTGACTTTCTCCTCGTAAAGATCGGTTGCCCATTTCACCACCAAATCCTCTGGTGGTCCTACCTTTCATCGCGTCGTTGTTCCTTATGCCAACATGCCCTAATGTCATTCTACCACTTCTCCTCCCCTCTTCTTAAATTCCCCTTCGCTTATTTTGCATACTGAAGGGCTTAATAAAGCTTGTAGAATCTCCTTGTTGCCACTCTTTTATAGCCTCCTATGTTTTCCAAGTCTATATAATGAGGAATAACTGCTGATTTAACAAGATATTTTAGCCTAGTCCTCTTCTTTTACCCACTTTTTGGTCGTGATAAACAGTATCTACCTCCTGACATTATGAAACACAATAACCTTGTAAAATATGGACTAAAATGAAGAGCCTGAACTTACCTTTTGTGATGCTTCAGAACGGTATATAGTAGCCTGCAGCATGCTGCAAACAAGTTTATCGAGAATTGTCGATCCACAGCAATGGAATTCTGGCTTGCCACAATATCACTATTTTGGTCATCCGAAAATATTACAAAATTGGATGGAACTGGAGCCTCTGAAATGCTAAGCTTATGGATGTCTTGAAAAATTGCCACAGGAACATGTAAAGATTGTGCTACATGCCATGAATCCATCTGAAACAGAGCATGATTTCCAGAAACTCTTGTCAGTACCTCAATGCACATAAGAATTACCGAACCTGGATCTGGAATATTTTCCCTCCCACAGCTAATTTGTTTCTCGTACAAAATTATCGGACTCTGCAAGTGCACAATAATGTTGAACAAAGCAGCGATCAAGTTCTGAATGTGCCTTTTTACCACATTTAGCCGCTTGCGATCTATAACATAAACAAATGGTCAAAACAAAAATGTATTGAACTATTGATTAATATACAAAAGAACTGATAAAAATATGAAAAATAAAAAAAGAAAAAATTTCAATAGAATCATTCTGGGCTGACCAGCATTGAGCAAGTGTACTTTCTTATAGATATTCAAACTCTACTTAAAAAATTTAAATACTTCACATTTGCATAACTAGAAATGACAAAGAACTTTATGAAAAGTCACAAAGAATAGAAACCACCACTTGGGTTTACAATGGCATCTGGTCTTTTTTTTTTTTATTGGATGTCACATAAAATTCAATGCGCATTACATTATAACTTTTCTGTTACAACCTTTGTAAATACCTCTTTGTTGATGCAATTGTAGTAACTTCAGTAAACAGAGGGGTGTTAATGAATGTAATACTATTATTATCCTTTTTTTTTTGTCCCCGAAAAGGTAGGCCCAAATATAATTTATAACCCCCTCCTTCCCCAGTCCCCCAGGAGGAATGTATTACTACTGTATCTAAAGTGAATGCATTAAGTCCTATGCGCTAAATGAGTTGAATTTTTTATGATAGATTTTACCATTTAACATTGTGAAATCTGTACGTATAACTACATGCAGCTTAAAATGATCTCTATCGAAAACTACTACCAGAAGCAGAATGGACTAATCAAAGATGCTTTAGATTATTTAATAAGATGAATCCATCTCTATATTAATCAATGATCTTGATATATGCACTAATCTAACATTACCTTGAGCATATTCTATAATTAGATCCAAGCAGTCAATACCAGCTGCAACGGTTGAAGAAACCTTGCCACCATCTCCACTTCCAGTACTTATTTGGTATATCATTGTGTTGTCTTCCTGCACTCCCACTAGTGCTCTCTCTATAGCTTGTACAGCAGACAAAAGATGTAAATATGATGGTTTCTGTATGAGCACTTTAAAAGACATCCTCAACCTTGATTTAAACTCATCCAGCCAGTGGGGCCCATGAGAAAAAGACACTTCGGATAAGCCTACACTCTCATCGAGTATCTTAGTGCTAGACTCTCTCTCATGTGATGCTAAAGTAGCTTTCTTACCCTGCAAATGGGACCCACGGCCTGTTGCCGAGGGTCCGGTTGTGGGTAGCAGAGGATTTTATTCCAGAGGAAAAAGAAGATACGGAGAATGTTGCCGAGGAATACCTGAAAGAGCTTATCGACCGAAGCATGATTCAAATAACTGAAAGATATTTGGATAAGGTCAAGACATGTCGGAGCCATGATTTGATACGAGAACTTGCAATCAAGAAAGACATGTGGGATGCGTTTGATGCGAGGAATTTGATTGATCTTCAAGAGTTGGAGATACGTGAGATACCTTATACAAATATGAATTTCATATTGCAAGTGAATAGCCTTCGGAGTTTAACATAGCAAACAGGCACAGGCTTTAATACGTTGCTTCCCCTTTCTCGTTGTCTGAATCTCGTCAAACTGAAGTTGGAAGGAAAAATCGATATTCTACCCAGAAGTAGTGATGAGTTTCCACCAAATCTTTCTGTCCTGGTCTTATATGGTTTATTGCTCAAGGAAGACTCTATACCAATATTGGAAATGTTGTCGAGCCTAACAATTCTTCACCTGGGAAATGATTCCTTCTCTGGAAAGAAAATGGTCTTCTCCATGGCAGGTTTTCCTCAACTCCAAGTTCTAAGACTTTCTTGGTTGCGCTTGTTAGAGACATTAGTGGTGGAGTCTGAAGCTATGCCTAGACTCAAATATTTCAGCATTGAAGACTGCAACAACCAATTGATGGTCCCAGAAAGATTGAGAATGCTCCCACTCCCCCTAGAATGGTGATACCACACTATATGCTTGTTCTGTGAGTCATCTGACACTTACTTTCATGTAGACAACTTTTATATTCTCTAGAGTATGCCTTTTTTTTTAATAAATCTATATATAATATTTTCACTTTGAGATATATTGTAATTGTTTGTCTTCATCTACTCATGTTCCCTTGTTATTCTTGAATTGCAAATGTTTGCATATAGTTTCCATTTGCAGAAAAGCGTGCATAGATTAAAGTATCCATGCTTAAGTAGTTCATTAATTTTCTACAATGTGCTAGCTTTGAGCTTACTTTACAGAAAATTCTGGTGGTTTTTGATGTAATCGGTGTTCTTCGACAATCATAGGGATGGCAAAATCTTCTATGGGTTTGGGGCTCCACCCTAAATGATGTGAATTTTGAATAATTTTTTGTAGGGGTGTTCGCGGATCGAATTTTACGGATTGGACATCAATCCATATCCGATCCATGATTTTGCGGATTATAATTTTTCAATCCAATCCAATCCAATCCACGGATTGATAAAATTCAATCCAAATCCAATCCATACATCTGCGGATCGGATGCGGATTTGACTCAATCCATATCAAATCCATACGTCTGCGGATCAGATGCAGATTTGACTCAATTCATATACAATCCACCATTTTTCGCATTAGTTTTCGAATTAAAAATTTTTAGTTATCTCCAACTAATGAAATAAAAAAATCTAATATAAAAATAATTTTACTACCAATTAAATTTAAAATTGAATAAAATTTAAATGAATTAATTGTTTAAATAAAGCTAAAATAATACATTTAAAGTTTCAAAATAAAACACATCGAGACTAATTATTCAAATAAAGCTACAATAATACATTTAAAGTTTCAAAATAAAACACATCGAGACTAATTATTCAAATAAAGCTACAATAATACGTTCAAAGTTTCAAAATATAACACACCAAGCTTAATTGTTCAAATAAAGTTACAATAATACGTTAATATAACACCAAAATTAATTGTTCAAATAAAGCCACAATTAATTGAAATTGCGAAGTTTCGGAAACCAAACACAGTCTGATCCTTCACCAGAGCTGTTGCGCCTGTCGAAAAGTGGTGATTACGGAGCCATCCACGATGGGAACCAAGAGAAGCTGTATGGGTGGCAATCTTGAAGGTTGTGATAGTGAAATTGTTCAGTTGGAACCAGTGAATGTGAAGTGGCTCGGTGGACTTACAAAAGAAGATGGCTTGCTCTCGCTGGAATCGCGCGGCCGATGTCCTTTAAATCCATGTCGAGAGTGTATCCAATCAATATTGAGTGTTGCTAGTGTGTGTGACGGCGGGGAAGGTTAGGGTTTTTTATTTGCAAATTGTTGGTGATTTGGCGTTATGTTACTTTGCTTTTGCTAGTGCGTCTGACTTTGCTTTTATTTTGTTTTACAATTTTTACAAGTTATATTTGTATATTTGATTATTTAATTATTTTTCATTTTATATTATTATTGGGTAATGGTTAAGATATGTTATAGTGCTTAGTAACTATGCAATGTCACATTTATAATTTTTTTAATTAAATTTATAATAATTTTTAAATTTATATATATATATATATATATTTTTTTTTTTTTTTTTTTTTGCAGATTCACGGATTTCTGCAGATTTACAGAAGTAAATCCATATCCAATCCATCGACTGCGGATTTTTAAATTTTCAATCCATATCCAATCCACCAATCCACGGATCGAATTTATACGGATCGGACGGATTGAACGGATCGGATTGGATTCTGAACACCCCTAATTTTTGGCAAATGAGAGAAAAATAATCTTCAAATTCTTAATGGGTTGGGGTTTGGTTTTGTACTCCCCACCCCACCCCACCCCAATTCCCATTATATATAAATATTTTTTTTAATTTTTATTTAATAATTTTGTTTTATCAGTTACAATGTTAGTTAATAATTTTTTTCTTACTTGACATAAATAGACTATGACTAAAAGAAAACCCTACAATATAATTTTTACTTAACTTAAAACATTGTTATATTTTATTTTCTCTCTTAAGATATTGTTTTCTTCAAATATTTTTTAATTTTAATATTATTTCAACATTTGGAGATTTTTTTAAAATAATTTAAATATTTT
The DNA here is from genome assembly GCF_022201045.2 of Citrus sinensis. Classification (NCBI taxonomy): domain Eukaryota; kingdom Viridiplantae; phylum Streptophyta; class Magnoliopsida; order Sapindales; family Rutaceae; genus Citrus; species Citrus sinensis. The sequence goes on along the minus strand of NC_068563.1, from coordinate 7,931,209 downwards.
ATAATGCGGTAATGATTTTATTTAACTCTTTAATTTTTAATTTATTGAAATTATGTATCTATATCTACTATAAAATAAATAAATATAGAATAAAGTGAGGATGAAGAAATCATTTTTCAAGTAGGGATTCCTCATCACCACTCCACTAAATTTATTAGGAAATGGGGTGAGGAATGTGGTAGGCCTCCCAACCCCATTACCATCCCTATCATGCTTACGCAAATTTATTTCCGGTCAATACATTGAGCAATTGACTAGCTATTGATGCCTAAATGCAGCCAGCGCATGATTTTGATTCTCCTATGATTAAATATCCTCTAGTTCAATCAGAGCAATTTGTCATCTTTTTTGTTTTCAACTTCTTATTTAGAACTATGTATATAGTATATTTGAATCTCAATTTTTGTGCCAATGTCATTGGTTGTAATATCATGCAACATGATAAGGATTCAGTGCTGAGTTGAATTTTTATTGATCACTAAATCAGTAGTTGTTAGACAAGATAAATGAAAAAATAATAATCTAAAATCATTTTTATCATTAATTCAGTACTTAGTAAAAACTTAATTCAACACTGAATCCTAATCCCATACAAAAAGATTTCAGACAAAAATCAAATGCATCGGAATGGAGCTTAACATGAATACCAAATAAAAAATTTATTGAAGACGAAAAAAAAAATTCTCATTTACCAGATTACTTTTCTTCACTTCTGTTTGCTTGTACTTCACTTCAAAAAGCCTAATGATCTGGCAATGCCATGCAATTACATCTGATTTCAAGCATTTAATATGGCATCAAACACTTGAGTGAGCATAAATCCAAAGCAAAAGTTTCCCCAGTGAGTCTCTACACTCAAAGCATTTATTCCAAATTAAACTTCCTATGAAAGCACTTTGAGCCTTGAACCTCGTATATTAAGCACTTAGTACAAAGAGAAGCAAGCAAAACAATGGAGTGGTTCTATCCCAGAAGAAGAAGAGGACCAGAGTGGAAACAAGGCTGGACAGGCCAAACCTTGGCCTCGGTATCTTCACCACCACCAGCATTACTCACAATTTTTGGGATTGTTATTATTTTATTCTGGCTATCTCGTTACACAGGCCTCAAGGCTCAGTTGCACGTCACAGCAATCAACCTTCAGCTATTCCTCATCTTCTTGCCATTTGTGCTGATATTCATCATAGCTGCATATTCCTCGAGTGGGAGTTACAGCTTTCGGCTTCCGCGCCTTAACGGCAGTGGAGGATCAATGCAGCAGGGACAGGGTGGTGGTGGCAACCCCTGGGGTATTGCCATGTTGTTGGTGGTTGTCTTGGTGTTGCTTTCTTATCAATCTTCATTTCATTCAAAATGGTTTGGAGGAAGTTAGTATATAAGTAGTCTTTTTTTTTTCTTTTTTTTTTTTGGTGAATGAAATATACAAGTAGTTAAATTCAAAGAAATATGAAAATTAATATATGTATGAGGTGTTATTAGATTTTATCTTGGAATCCCTTAAAGTGTTTGTCAAGAAATGCACATAGTTCTTTCTGATATATGAAATGCTTTATGTATTGCGTGGCTTTGAAAGGCAAATATGCTCTTGAACTTAAAACATTTTGTATTTTCAACTTAAATATAGATTAGTTGTGTATACGAAGCAAAAATTTAAAATAATTTTCCCATTTTCAGCTAGTTAATTTAAATTCAAACTCTAAATGTAAAGTGTATTTATATCTTCACCCCATCTTTGAGGTAGAGGATTTGAGTCGATGATTAATGAAAATTAATCCCACAGGCTTCATGAAAATTAATTTTTCTTTCAAACATTTGAAACATCCAGTCCAGTTTTGTGGCTCAGGTTAAGTTACAATCCTTCTAACTGTCTAGCTAAATTGGGAAGTGGCTTCACCCCTGATTCCATCATATTACTTATATTTGACTGAACCGTAAGTTAAAATAACTGAAACTTAACTGAAGCCCAGTTTTATAATTCTAACGGTACTATTAGAGCCACAAATTGATTCATGCAGACAAAGTTTTAGTACCAAAGTCTACCTAACATTTGCTTTCGTATATACACGTTAACATAATCTTTGCTTAGATTATTCATTTCCGAATGATTACGAGTCCTTGAAAGGGCCAAAAGAATTTGGAGCGTGCTAGTGGGATTCTACTTTCTAGCTACCCCACAGGCACTCCTGTCTTGATGGGTCATGCATGGCTCCAATAAACCATTGGATCACCAAGCACGTGTTAGGTTCTAGTAACTGAAAATTTGCTTGCCACGCTTTAAAAAAATCTTAATGCTGCCCTGACTCACAGAGCAGAGACATCTAAAATTGACATTTTTGGACACTTACAACACAGAGCCTAGCTAGGGAAGCTAATTGGGGATACTTAGTCATTGCCATTTGTGTGAATCAGGTTTTGGCTAGGACCAAAAGACGTGATATGGGTGATGGATCTCTTTTGCCTCCAATAATAAATAATAATAATAATATCTTGGACTCTTTAACATTTTGTGGCCACTAGAATTTGCCACCCTTTTCATTTTATCAAAAGCCACCCACCTACTCCTTTTACTTTTTACAATTTTCATTTTCTTTAATTGACCATTTTGCTTGAATCTCAAGTGAAAGCGAGTGATTGCTTGTTCTTTTGCAACAATTATTTTACTCCTGAGAAACAACATAGTTTCTCCAAAAAATTGACGAAAAAGTTTCTTATCATTTCCTCAATTTTCTCATCAACCAAACAAGGAAAATATCAAAACTAACACAAAAAAAAAAAATACACATAATGTGCAAAATGCATTAATATCATTAAACATAACTCACTCTATATATCAAAACAAAAAGCTTAAATCATAACTGTATATAAAACATATTCTCTGCTATTTACAACTATATATATAAACTTGCACTATTACTTATATGTATTGATCAAAGTAACATACCATTTTAGCATTACATACCATATGCATATACATATAGAGTATCAACCAAACCAGCTATCAAGAAATCTAGACTGGTACTGCACAAGAATGAGCAGCAACACAATGAAGGCAGCCACACCCCACGGCGAGCTCCCCTCCGACGGCAGGTTGTGACTACGCCGGCGTTTGTCCCAAGGAGACGAGGCAGAGAACATATCTGCACTATCCCATGATGATAGCCAACGAACAAGGAATATTAGAAGTACGGGGGTAGCAAAAAGAATCCAACTCAATTGTTGTCCAGCACTCTCAACGATTGACTCGTAGTTGAAGTACGATGACATGCCGAGAAAGATTAACGCCACTGCTATGATTAGGAGTACTGGATATGGTAACGGACTCAGAGTGAATGAATCAAAGATACTGCTTCTTCTGTACATCTTCGCATGTGGTCTTTTGGTTTTTGGTGATTAAGAGGGTTTGAAGCCTTTATGTCAAGTTGACATGTGGGGAATTTATAGCAAGAAAAAAGTTGGTTTTTGATTTGGTGGGTCGCCAACTAGAGAAGTAAGTTGAGTTGGGTGATTTGTGACCCTTGAGTTCTTGATTGACTTGATATCATGAGCACCATTTTTTTTTTTTTGGAATAAAATTTAGATTCAAACGATGAGTTAAGTTTCATATATTTATAATGATATTATTTTTCTTTTTCTTTTAAAAAAATTAAAAGAGAAAAAAATAAGAAAAGAAACCTTATTTGTCCAACTGATTATAACGAGGAAAGAAAATAAATAAAATACAAGTTGAGGCAATTTGATGGTCCTACAGTAATATAGGCTCATTATGAGGGCTGTTGATTTTCCAAAAATAATAATGTAATAATAATTAGGGCTGTTGAAAGCCAGTCCACCACTGGTGCTTGCTAACCCCACATCCCACTTTGTCTTATAGCTTACAAAATATCATTCACAGATCACAGGACGCGTTTTGGGCAATAGAATAGAAGATGCCATCACTTTCAATTACTTCATAATATTTTATTAAAAATAAATCAAAAAATGATAATAACATATTTTATAAATAGTTGATGTAATGTCTTAAGATTGGATAAGATCAGCAGAATCGGGGGATTTGACTAACTATTAAACGCTCTCTCTCAGCCGATGGTTTTTCGGTGGATCTCTATTCTCATAGTTAAGTAGAATTGTGAAGAAAGAGATTCGTGTCCGTATAGATTTAAAATTCTCTTAATTAAGTATTATATATGATTGTAAAGTTTATTTATAAGTTTTTCTTTTTTATAAAATATGAGTGAAGTAAAGATATTTATTTTTTGTAAAGATTGTCTGGACATGCACTTCATAAAATTTAATATAATAATATAAGTTTCAGTTATATATATATGATTATAAATATTAGTGTAATATCTGCTGTAATAACAATTACAAATATATATATAAGAATTCTCTTATATTGGATCCACTCACTATTTATGTGAGAGTGTTATAAATTACATGAATATAACTTAACATTAGCTTACATATAATACAATAATATGATGTGTAATCAGTATTTAAAAAAAAAATTACTCTCATTTCCTCTCCCCGGTGTAATGTTCCGATGGTTGGGGTTAAATATAATAATCCTAATATAATAATCCGAACAAAAATAAAAAAGCTTTCAGATTTCTCAAGTTACATTGGCTTTCTTGACTTAACATTTGGGCAGTCAAATCCTTGCCTGAATCATCATCTGGATACAAATAAAATTTTCTTCAAAACAGACCACAATGTTGTGAGCATGCTCATTATCTTTTTGCAGCATCAATCAATAGATTATCAATTATACACAAAGTTTACTGCGTAAATAAACAATCCGCAAGTTACTAACATTGATAAGCAATTTACAGCTACAAAATTATATTTACAACTTGAAAAGAATCGATTGCATTGAAGGCAAGAGCAATCCATGTTCATATACTTTTTGATCAACCTAACGCCTCAACTCTCTGCCATCAGACTCTTAACTCCCTTTACCAGTAACCAAACCTACAGATAACTTACTTTGCTACAACATTAATCAATACACAGTTATCCACTACAACAAATTTTGGTAAAAATCTAGTCACCTGCCAGGAGCTGAATGGGAAAACCAAAAAACTGTGAAAACATTACTATTTCACAATGCTATTCAAAGGTGTTAGAAGGGTTGATGTTCCAAAAATTATATTTTCCAATCTGTTCCACCAGAGGCATATCAGACCTTTCCTTCATATTTGAAATTCAGTTTGTAATCATGTTGCAAAGATGCTAGAGTGTTTCTGCAAGGACCCTCTGTGAAAACGATGACATTGCAAAAAAGTTAGATCAGAGCCAAGATGTCCATTACATGAAGCATTTTATATCCCGGTAATCTCAAGATTGCTTACCTCCAAAAACGGTATGAAGATATTGAAGATCATCTGCAGAGCAAGCATCTATTAAAGCATAGACACCTGGTTTCAGAGCTTCATCTATCTCCCTGCCAATTGATTAAGAAGGAGGTCAGCTTTGTTGTTGCACAAGGTCTGTCATTTCATATCAACAAAAGAGAGAAATATTAACATCATGATAATGAAGATAAAAAGACACTTAATGGTACCTTTTGATGCCAGACTTAAGGGGACCACACCCTGAATAAATCCATATGTAATTGGATAAGAACTTGAAAGAATGCTGGCCAAAGACATCTTTTTGCTGTCTTAACTGAAAAATACATGGAACGAATTGTAAATTCAGTAATTCAGTGTCAATTGCTTCTTGTTTTCGAAATCAACATCACATTAATACCAAATAAAACTAGGCAGAACTTGACTGTCAAGAAGTAAGAAGGTGGAGGAACATAAGTAGCCTGTCCTCCTTGGCACCTTCTACATCCAACAAATGCCTATCCAAAATGGCAGCAGAGTAGCTTTGTTTAAAAATATATATATATATATATTTGCCAAAGCAACATCACTCACCTCTTCATAAATCCTTCGTAGAAAACAAGCACATTTTACACCCTCCTGTACTTTCCAAGAAAAATAACCTTTTCTGACCACCCAATCAGTATCCACTGTCTCCAAGCAATGAAGAAGAACACGTACAGATTCTTCAAGTAGAGCAATGCACCGCTCAGACTCACTGAAATTTACACAACAAATAAGAACAGTGTATAGTACCTAAATTTAGGAGAGGATGGGGGGGGAGAGGGGGGATTGGGGAGGGGGAAGACCCTGAAAGTTAAATAGAGACGTTACAAAGAATATGCAGGGCAACCAAGAATCAGAAAATCAACAATTTCAAAAAGGAGATTACCACATATTTGGTAAGACGTTTACCAGGAAAGATATTAAACTAGGAAACAGATGAATCCACAAAGAAAATGCAAATCTTTCAGTTCCACAATTGGCTAACCTAGTCTACCAAATGAAATAAAAAACTCGACACCCTTTGAAATCAAGCCAAACTATCACTTATAACATCATCCTTCCTACTAAGAACACCTTAAAGTCTTTTGGGCCTTGGATTTAGTCAAAACCTGTACAAAAAGAGTTCATTACAGGAAGTATCCAGTGTAGGTACCTTTTTCAATGCAGGAAAATGAAGAGACAAATAATCATTTGTTTATCAATTGTATAACAGAGCCAAGAATTTGTGGGGTTAGTCTGGGTTCTTGTGACTCCTTGCTTGCAAAAAACACATCTACTTTTCGGAAGGGAAAGAAGCTAAAACTCTTGGAAAGTATGCAGTCCTGGCTCTAATTTGAACTAAGGCAAGGTAGAAACAACCCATATTTTAAAAATAGAAGAGGGGAAGATATCAGTTGTATGTATTATGTAGGATAATTCGTCGTTTTACTTCACTTCGAACCTTGGTCTCAAAACAATTTTAGGATACATCTTTTTCTTTATTCAACTCAAGTAGGGATGATTCTGGGTTAATCTAATTTATTTTTTTCCTGGCACACGGCTGTTATACATCTTGGTTTTACACACAAGAAGATTTTATGTGAGTTCTTTTTCCCAATACTGTTTTACAGGGTTCTTTCAATCTTCTAGGTGAGCATCAGGTCCACAAATTTATCTTCTTTCTGTTGATCAATATAAATCCTTTAGTTTGTAAATGGGAAAAAGAAAAATGATTTTTTTTTTAAAAGAAAAGAGGTATTATAGTATCAGTGACTTGAAACCATTGCAGAGGTATAGGCCTTAGATAGAATTATGCAAGGGTATGGCCTTAGATATTAACTGGCAGCTTTGGTATCAAACAGACAATAGAAGCTAATACATAGATAGCACAAGAATGTTAAATGTATCCTCAGATAACCCACTGTTATAAATGCAGTTATTTTGCATACTGAAGGGCTTAATAAAGCTTGTAGAATCTCCTTGTTGCCACTCTTTTATAGCCTCTTGTGTTTTCCAAGTCTATATAATGAGGAATAACTGCTGATTTAACAAGATATTTTAGCCTAGTCCTCTTCTTTTCCCCACTTTTTGGTCGCGATAAACAGTATCTAACTCCTGACATTATGAAACACAATAACCTTGTAAAATATGGACTGAAATGAGGAGGCCGAACTTACCTTTTGTGATGCTTCAGAACGGTATATAGTAGCCTGCAGCATGCTGCAAACAGGTTTATCGAGAATTGTCGATCCACAGCAATGGAATTCTGGCTTGCCACAGTATCACTATTTTGGTCATCCGAAAACATTGCAGAATTGGATGGAACTGGAGCCTCTGAAATGCTAACCTGACGGATTTCTTGAAAAAGTGCCGCAGGAACACGTAAAGACTGCGCTACATGCCATGAATCCATCTGAAACAGAGCATGTTTTCCAGAAACTCTTGTCAGCACCTCAATGCACATAAGAATTACTGAACCTGGATCTGGAATATTTTCCCTCTCACAGCTAATTTGTTTCTCATAGAAAATTATTGGACTCTGCAAGTGCACAATAATGTTGAACAAAGCAGCGATCAAGTTCTGAATGTGCCTTTTTACCACATTTAGCCGTTTGCGACCTATAACACAAACAAATGGTCAAAACAAAAATGTATTGAACTATTGATTAATATACAAAAGAACTGATAAAAAGATGAAGAAAAATAAGAAAAAGGAAAAATTTTCAATTGCATCATTCCGGGCTGAGCAGCATTGAGCAAGTCAGACATGTACTTTCTTGTAGCTATTCAAACTCTACTTAAAAATTTTAATTACTTCACATTTGCATAACTAGAGATGACAAAGAACTTTATGAAAAGTCACAAAGAATAGAAATCACCACTTGGGTTTACAATGGCATCTGGTCTTTTTTTTTTTTTTTTTTGGGATGTCACATAAAATTCAATGCGCATTACATTATAACTTTTCTGTTACAACCTTTTGCATATACCTCTTTGTTGATGCAACTGTAGTAACTTCAGTAAACAGAGGGGTGGTAATGAATGTAATACTATTACTATCCTTTTTTTTTGGGGCCCCGAAAAGGTAGGCCCAAATATAATTTATAACCCCTCCCTCCCCCAGTCCCCCAGGAGGAATGTATTACTATTGTATCTAAAGTGAATGCATTAAGTCCTCTGCATTAAATGAGTTGAATTTTTTATGATAGATTTTACCATTTAACATTGTGAAATCTGTAAGCATAACTTCATGCAGCTTAAAATGATCTCTATCGAAAACTACTACCAGAAGCAGAATGGACTAATCAAAGATGCTTTAGATTATTTAATAAGATGAATCCATCTCTATATTAATCAATGATCTTGATATATGCGCTAATCTAACATTACCTTGAGCATATTCTATAATTAGATCCAAGCAGTCAATACCAGCTGCAACGGTTGAAGAAACCTTGCCACCATCTCCACTTCCAGTACTTATTTGGTATATCATTGTGTTGCCTTCCTGCACTCCCACTAGTGCTCTCTCTATAGCTTGTACTGCAGACAAAAGATGTAAATCTGATGGTTTCTGTATGAGCACTTTAAAAGACATCCTCAACCTTGATTTAAACTCATCCAGCCAGTGGGGCCCATGAGAAAGAGACACTTTGGATAAGCCTACACTCTCATCGAGTATCTTAGTGCTAGACTCTCTCTCATGCGATGCTAAAGTAGCTTTCTTACCCTGCAAATTTATGCACTTTCCTATTGCTCTTAAGTGCAACTCTATCAGCTCAGCATACATATTTCTAGTCAAGGTAGGATTAGTTAAGGGAAAGTGGCTTCCCAATTCTTCCAGATACCTAAGAACACCATCTAACCAAACAAATGTAAATGGCTGTGGCACCCCAACCGTGTCTGCCAACTGCAACAACAAGAATTTTGAAATGCCAACAGAAATAGGCAACAAGCTTGAAGCGAAGGGAGTCCCACTAATCTGCAGGTTTAGCCTCAAAATAGCAGAAGCCGCAACTAATAGCTGCCTCAGCAAATTCGCTGCTTCAGGATTAGCACCTTTCAGCAAGCCTCCCAAAAAATGCCTTTTTAAACATTGAAGCTCAATTAAATCACCCTCAGTCAGAGAATTGGCAGGACAGTTTACATCTTCCAACTGTGACTGGTTATTTCCAAGACCAGCAATTGCTGAGTCATCATCATCAATATCAAAAGATGCAGAGCAGGTCCTTGCTCCTAAAATTTGATGCTGTTTATCACTCATTCTCTCCATCTTAGAATTAGAGTTTTCAAATGAAACCTCCCCTGAACTTCCAGGTGGCTGATCATCCTCAACAACCAAAATGCGTAGAACAGTACCAATAAAATCAGAAAAAACATTAATACTAAGGTTGATTTTGGAGATATGTATGCTTTTCCACCATATTGATTTCACTTTATCACTCTTTTCTGCATTGATGTGATTGACAACAGATGCTAGGCCCCACAAAATCCCATTAAAGCAGGAAACTACAGAAGATAATTTATTCAAATTTACATCTTTCAGAAGAATTCCTGAATTTCCTTCGCAAAGGGCATTCTCTACTGACATAAGGATGCTTTGTGCCTGTTCCTCTAAATTCTCCAAGACAAACAAAATACATTTCCAAGCATCAACATCTTTGGAGGAATCCACACGCGAACTGCTTTCCTTTAAATTACTATTCCCACTTGCAACATCAGAACTGGACTGCTCTGTAAAATCCTTTGGAGAAAATATCAAAGAATTAAGTGCACGACTGAAGTGCAATTTGCTTAATGTCAGGAATATGTGGGATGTGAGATCCACCAATGAAAAGATCATATCTCTAATTTCATGAAAAAGATGGTCTGAAACTGCTTCTTGAAGTCCGATCACCAGGACCATTGACTTAAAAAGCCACAATACAAAATCTGAACCCTCAGAAAGCATCGGAATAAGTGATGATTGACTGCACTCTGTCTTATCTTCACAGGATGCCATAATTATATTTTTCAAGGTCCTCCGGCAGGACACAAACAATCTGAAGAGTTCGTAATATTTATTGGAGAACAATGAACCCTCACACTGTATTAAACATCCAACCACAATCCTGAGAAAGGGAAACATTCGTTAATAAAGATTCTGCATCTCATCACCAAAAACAAAGAGCTAGACTGAACACTGTGATAGACATTCATATGATATATTTTCTCATCCTGCAATAGACAATGCATAACACTAGATCTGAATTATTGAGATCATAACACTATCTTTACTTAGATATGTGAGTTAGGCTGTCCAGATTTATAGTTATCAGACTTCAGATTAGGCTTTCAACCATGTTTGAAAGCCCCTCTCGTGGTACTGTCATTTCTATTCAGGTACCACCAGAAATTTCCCTGATAAACCTAACCTACATCTTCAATTCACATGATGAAACTGCTGATGAAAGATATTTCTTCCTTTATTTATCTTCGAGGGAAAACCCCTTTGATCTGAATTCGTTAGTCTTTCTTTCTCATCAAACTAAACAAACTCTCAGCTTTACAAGGAATAGCTTAGCCATAGACAAAAATTACTAGGGCCAATCTAATATTAGGATGGGCAATCTTTTACAATTCAAGTCCCTAATTCTGACCATACGATTTTCAGACAAGCAATCATATCATCCCACCATCTTAAGTTGTCAAGATGGTAATACTTATGTTTGATCAAAAAAACTCATGTTAGGCGCAAATATAAAGGGCTAGGGACAATTTAGTAATTTTAGGGGCAGTGACAATTTAGTAATTTTATTAATTTGGGTTCGGCTATAAATAAAAGATTATGAAGTCATTTAGGGTTTATGTTGAGTTTTGTCTGGTATTAGGAACCATTAGGAGTTTTGGGAGAGATTGACCTACCTCTCGAATTGTAGGTCAGGATTGATTGTTTGTTTTCTTTTGATTTAATCAATAAAAGTCAGTCCTAATTTAGCCCTAAGTCCTATCAAAGTGGTATCAGAGCAAGAATCCTGAGATAATGGCAGCGAAGAAGGTGGACGCGCTTGAAGAAAAATTGGAAGCAGAGGTCAGATCACTCAAGGCTACAATTGATGAGCGATTCAACACCGTTCAACAACAATTTTCATCTCTTGAAGCCATGTTGTTGAAATTGACGGAACTCCACCTCAACCCTCCTCCGGCAGCATCAAGGGGCCATGGCGGTGTGGCAGGAGAAGGATCTGGGGTTACGGAACCCGTGGTAGGCGACGGCGCAGAAATCGGAGTGACCGGGCTAGGTGACTCGGGGGCGTTTGGGGGTGAGGCACAACCTGGACAGGCTGAATTTGGGCCCGAGCAGGGAGGATTTGGGTCTGAACAGGTTGGATTTGGGGGCGGTAGGCCAGGAGGAGGGATTTCTGGTGAGAAAGGGAGCGGCTATGGCCGAAATACGGCTTGGCAAGGGAATCCAGCCCACTATGGTCCTGGGCAAGGAGAATTTTGGGCTGGATCTTCAGGATTTGCAGACACTGGAGTAGATTGGGGAGGTTGGAGACCTCCGATGGCACGAAATTGGGCGGGTCAAACTCAATTTGGAGTAGATTCTAGGGTAAGGAAACTGAAAATGCATATTTTTGAAGGCGAGGATGCCTATGGATGGGTGTATAGGGCAAAGCGCTATTTCGCCATTAATGGACTCTCAGAAAGGGAAAAATTGATGGCGGCGGCGTTATGCTTGGAGGGAAAGGCCCTTGCGTGGTTTCAATGGCGAGAACAACGACAACCAATGAGGTCGTGGGGTGAATTTAAGGATCGGCCGTTGGAGAGGTTTCAGGCCACTCAAGAGGGAGATTTGCATGAACAGTTTTTTGTTCTGACCCAGGAGAGAACGGTTATGGAGTATAGGGAGAAGTTTGAGTTGTTATCAGGGCGTCTAGGGGGGCTTCCAGAGGCGGTGTTGGAAGGGAATTTTATGAAGGGACTGAAGCTAGAAATCCGAGCCTCGCTACGCTTGCTAAGGCCAAGAGGGTTAGGGGAGTCAATGGAGTTGGCACAGATGATTGAGGATAAGAACACAATAGAACGGATTAATAAGAGCAGTTCAGTCGATTTTTCATATCGAAATAGCACACCATTGGTAGGATAGAAAACTCAGACCTTGGGGTTTCAGCGAGAGTTCCAAAATACACCATCGAGAGGCCAGAAAATGCAAATGATGGGTTTACAAAGAGATTCCCAAAGGGATCGGGTTAGTGGGGCACGACTAGGGGTGACTTTCAAACGCCTCACAGAGACAGAGATTCAGGATAAGAGGGCGAAGGGGTGTGTTTTCGATGCGATGAAAAATTTTCACCAGGGCATCGATGTAAGGATAAATCACTACAAGTCCTGACTGTGTGTGACGAGGAAGAAGGCGAGGAAGAAGAGGCAGCAGTTTCCTAGATTTCACCTTGAGGACAAGGTGTCTTTTTGGGAGGGGAGTAATGTTAGATCAATAAAACTCATGTTAGGCGCAAATATAAAGGGCTAGGGACAATTTAGTAATTTTAGGGGCAGTGACAGTTTAGTAATTTTATTAATTTGGGTTCAGCTATAAATAAAAGATTATGAAGTCATTTAGGGTTTATGTTGAGTTTTGTCTGGTATTAGGAACCATTAGGAGTTTTGGGAGAGATTGACCTACCTCTCGAATTGTATGTCAGGATTGATTGTTTGTTTTCTTTAGATTTAATCAATAAAAGTCAGCCCTAATTTAGCCCTAAGTCCTATCAACTTCATTGTCTTCCAGCCTAGCAGGTTTCCAATATAGTATATACACACAATTGTACACATGTCAGTAACTCTCACAAAGTAGCTGTGCCTGAAATCTGTAAAATGTTGAAGCGTACAAATTAAGGTTTTACTGTTTCTGTAAACAGTTGTTTGATACACAAAATTCAGAGAAACAACTGCAGCAAGCAAATATTAACTACCATCATTGTCATTGTATCTTGACTTTTCAGTAGTAGCTATTTGACCATATTATCACTTATTCTTTTAGTGGATTTGTAAATTTATTAAGTATGCATTAATAGGCCTACAATCTAGCAGCTGAAAAGAAAATAAAATTACATAAATTTAAGCATCACAGCATCACAAGATTGACTGTGACTGCAAGAGATAGAGTTCACCTTTCAAGGTTGAGTATATAGGTTGCATAAAGCGAGAACGATCTTGAGTTCAAATAACCTTTTGGCATCCAACACAAAAGATTAAGCAAACTATGAAAGGCCTTTTGTTCCTTGCAAAATCTTGTAGGTAGCTCATCAAATGACGGTGAAGATTTTGCCAGTGGAAACGATTCACTTGCAACATGTTTGTTGCCTGAAACAACCCGTAATGACTCTTCAAGATCATTCAAAACCTTTGTCCAATTAGGTGATGAACTGAAATCGACATCCCCAACTGTAAAATCTTTAAACAACGATACTGCTGACTTCTCCAATATATGGCAAAACCTTGATGCCATATGCCTGCGAACAAACTAGTAAAAGAGTCAGTGTGAACATCCTGTAATATAATATTTCCATGCAAATCTCATAGATCAGCGATACGAATAATTGTTTATAAACATGTTTAAGTCTGTGTGAGTGTATGTTCTTTGTGTATGTACGTTTATAACATAAACAATGTATGTGCAAGGGAGAAGATAATGTAATATACAAGAAATCCTTACTTTATGTTCGTACAGAAAGGAATCACCAAGAAGTTCAGATGAGATTTGATGCACGGTAATTTTCTTCAAACAACCAGCTTCTCTTACATGCTTTTCAACACAGGGCAAGTTGCTTGCCATGCAAGGGAGAGCAGTACGAATTAGAAGTGAAAGGAAAATCTTCAACGTTTTAGAAGCAGCATGAGTGCACCAAATATCAATATTTTGGCTAACAATCCACCAAATTGCAATGGGAAATGACTTCTCATCCACCGTACAAATGCCTAAAGTCCATTCTTTATTTCCATGCACTTCTTCGGCATATTCATCCTCAGAAGATGCATCAGTGGTACTGGAGATTGCCAGCTGCTCATTGGTAACCACGGAGACATATCCCATCATGAAATCAGCAAGACCTGCAGCCTCTTGATTTAGAAATGAGAGGCGCTTTCTATATTTTTTACATTTTTTCTGATACTGGGACAATTTAACATCATCAAGTATACTAATTCGGCCCACATTTTCATTTTTTTGCAGTAAATACTCCAGAGACCTTATTTGCTTGCTCAGATCAACAAGCCTCTGAAGAGCCATAGCGTGTAATAAATAAATTAGTATGCAACAATTTGCAACATTGTCCTTGAGGTAAATGTCCGAAACAAATTTAATAACATCGACAAGAGAAACTGAAGGTTGGACAATCCAAGAAAAATAGCCCTCAGTAGTCCAATCAGTCTTCTCCAACCAATCCCTTCCACAGTATTTCGTACAGGAATCTCCCATTGCTGCTGATATCTTCTTTGCTGTATCTGGCGGCATGAAGCTAATTACTTGTCTATATAAGCTTCGGCTGGACATGTACAGCCGAAAGAAGAACACAAAGATCCATTGAGTGGACAAACCATTTTTATTCCCAGCCACCCCATTTTTGAAAGTTTGTCCTGTGACAGAAAAAAGGAACTCATTTACACTGACTGGCTGCAGCTGTACCAGACTACTAATGCAAGGACGAACTATGCTCATGAGGTCCTTTATAGAAAACCCAAGAAGATTACTGTTCCCCATAGTGACAATCAGTGAATCTAGTACTAGTGCATACAATTCAGACAAATATCTTCCCAAGAGTTCTGCTTGCAGATCAAAACCCATAATGCCATTATCTCTTGCTTTCAATTTCTTGAATTCTTTTCTATCAGTTACTGCACAATTTCTTTTCATCCATTCCATGGATTCCGATATGTCTGCAATTAATTGTCGAATACATCCACTTGCTTGCCCTTCTGGTATGGATTTAATAGCATTTTGAATGGATAACCTGAAGTCTTGTGAGCACAATAGCACCCCCACTGATTTTGCATAAGCTTCAGAAGGGATGGAATTCATGAAACACAGAAATCTGGCCTGATCAATTTCACCATCACTGTCACTGTTGAGTGATATTAAAAGCCTCATTGCTTTGCACAGAGAAAAAATAATAATATTCACCTACATTGGTTTGAAATTGTTAGAATAGTGCATGGAAATCAACTTCTAGAAGTAAACATCAGTCAAATCAAATTTTCAAGGACAAAAACACTACAGATGTCAAATGGAGGGAATGACACGGCTTAGCAGAACAGAAATAACTTAATACTCTTTCATCAGAAATATAAAGGTTTTCATAACAAGCCATCCCACTCAAGCACCACAGTATGCAATCTGTAAAAACTAGGAATATACAATCTATAATAATTAGGAAGGATATGGACATTGATTGCAAAAGAAATATTAGTATTACAGAATCTGTAAGTAATCCATATGTCACCGAGCTTACCCACCTAGTATAGATGACTAAAAGCATATCCGTGTAAATATGGATGCAATGCAATTGTACTAACCTGGCGAAGTTCACTATAAAGATTAACCAGCCGGCATCCAACATCAAGTGTCTGAGTGATTAATGCATGTTGATCTGGTGCATCCACAAAAGAAAGCCCAATCCCCAAGAAAGCAAGCATCATTAGCCATAAAGTTACCAAATCATGCCCAAAAACCTCATATTCAATATCTAAAAGATTGCCTACAGCAACTAAGAGCTCCTTGGCTAAATAAGTAAACATCTCCTTCGGCATCCCATCATTCATGTCACAAGTTGACAACTGAGGTAACTTGGAAGCCAATGACATAATTGTATCATGAACCTTCTTTAAGAAATTAAGGCAAGCTCCTTCAGAGGTATCCTCTGTTCTTACATAAACTCTTTCACACATAAAGCTAGCAAGTAAACTATTAACGGACTTGAGTGTGCAATGAGCATCCACCAAGATGGGCCCCTCCACTATTTTAGGTTGAACATATCCATTTATCTCAGCCAGAAGAGGCTCCATAATCTGTACAAAAAATTCAAAAAGTGATTTTCGAGCTTCTGAATTCAAATTATTTGAGGTATAACTCTGTTCTGGAAGTGCATTACTTCTACTATATGTATCTTCAGAGACAAGACCTGATAAATCTTTTTCCCACTGGCTTGAAGCTCCAAGTTTCCTGATCTTCTTGGTACCTTCAGAAATAACTGAAGCGCCTTTTAGCCTTTTTACTTGATCAACAAGCAAGTGAAATAGATTTCCTATACCATTCAACACCGACACCTTCTTTGCAACCATAATGCTTTCTAGTTTATCAAATAAATGTCTATGATAACTCTTAACAACAGTTTTTGAACCACTCAATTTTCCATCATTGGACGCAAGATAGTTTTCTACATTGCGTAAGCCCAGAAATCCATCAATATGGGTTGGATGAAACAACCCGTTACACATAACTTCTTCAACCAACTTTAGTAAGCTTCTTGTTGGACCAGGATTACTGTTGTCAACCTGAAAATGCAGGAGAGCCAACAAGTGGAGCAGCGGCTCAAGAAGTTTATCCACAAATTCACGAAATCCATTTTTCCGAGTTGGGTGGACCCTCAAGAACCTGGAAAATGGCTCGAGCACCAAGCAAGAGAACTGCAGGACAAAAGCACCCACATTGCATCCACCAAGATTCTGATCATAAAGTTTCATAACAATTTCAAGCACTGGATCAACGGTGGAAACCCACAAATCTAAATTTTCATTCAACAAGCTGCCCGATGATGAGAATACCAAAGAAACACAATCAGGAACAGTATTAAACAATTCAAATCCTTCACCAACAAATAATGACTCCTTTGAACACAAAGACTTCTCGTCCAGCAAAGACAATATATTTCTTGCAATACAACTGACAGCTCGCAAGAGGTTCCGTGAGAAACTCAAGGAAACACGCCGTTTCATAGACTCCTTCAAACAGAACTTGAAAATCACCCAGCACCTAAAGTCCAAGCATGCCTCAGCAAGCCCAGACTGCGCTCCCCCTCCATTAGCTTTAACTTTCTTTTCAGCGGAAACCAATAATGACTGAATCCAATCACTAAGAAAAACTATTAATCGTGATGTTTTCACTGTTTCATGTTCCTCATCAGCATCACCACCTACTCCTCTCAAATTCACAAAGTTAAACGCTAGTTCCACCTTTCTGCATTCAATAATTATTTCACTAGTCAAAAAATAAAAATCTTAATGCTCCCACTCATAGCAGTAAATAAACCCAAAGTCAATAAGTGAAAGGATTAAAAAAAAAAGAAAAAGGAAAAGGCAGTCAATTAGAAGAAAAAGAAACTAACTTTTGAAGGTCAATTTCTTTGTTCTGGATTGATAGAACCAGCTTCAAGTTCTTCCACGGGCCACTTTCTTCGAGCTTCTGGTCCGGTTCAACTTTTGTTGATTCGTTATCCGATAAACTGATACGGTGCCGTTTGGCTGGTGGTTTCTGATTCTCTTCGACGCTTTTTAGCTTCCTTCTCTTCTTATTTTTTGTTGATAAATCAGCCATTTGTTTGCGAATTTTAGTTTTCGCTTCTGACAAATTTAAGAAAGGGTTTTTGTAAAGGGTGCTGCAACTAAAACATGGCTATAACCAAGATAATAAAAACAGTTGAAGGTAAAGACGGAAGCAAATTTTTTTCCACTAGAGCTAGAAAATATTCTCACAAAGACAATCGGCTGCAATGCACGGAGCTTCGACGGCAGCGCGGCAAACTTCTTTGCTTAGGAATGACCGGGGAACGGGAGCGGCGCGCTTGGGTTTTGTACTGGGTTTTGTATTCTGCATTTTGTATGAAATAAAAGTCATGTCATACTAAAACTCTCATCATTTACGTCTTGTCGTTTATATGAATAATTAATAAACGACATGTCAAATTACTTTAACTCCAAAGTAAAATCTGAATTTATTTAGGACAAGTCATTCAGACCTAGCAAACAAATACGACATATAATCTTTGTAGTGGGTTAAGAAACGATTTGTCATACTTATTTAGATCAATTGACTTCAACCCGTTCCAACCCAAGAAAACGACACCGTTTAGTTATTTCTTTTCCCTCTCTCTCTTTTTTTTTTTAACCATTAAAAACACAAGGGTAGAATATCGTTCTTTTATTGAAGTGGCTTGAAATGGAATTTAGGTGGGATAAGCGTCATTGGTCTTGAAAATATACTAAAAAAAAATAACATTTTTACTCTTTGACAATTCCAGTTTCTTTGTGTTTTAACATTTTTTACCTCTGCATTAAACAATTTTGTGCTTGTAAGTAATATTACACTATTAACCTTGGTTAGTAACAAAGCCTTATGCAATAATACCTCTTCAAAGTTGGAGCATCTAACATTGGCTGGCTCATCATGCCATGTTAGCAGCATGTCCGTAGATTATCTCCAACATGACAATGAATGACATCTCATATAAAACAGTAATAAGGGCCTCTTGGACACTGCCTTATGGTACTTGTTTTCATTTTTGTTTTTCAAATTTTATGATACATATTCGGTGGTTATTTTCAGATATATATTGTGGAACACTGAAAACTAGACTTGGCAAAATCCGGGTCCGGTCCGGGTTTTGGTGTTGCCCGGGACCGGACCGGATGAGAGAAATGCAAGCCCGGACCCGGGTTAAAACCCGGTTTTTCCGGGTGCAGTCCGGGCTTGAGCCCGGCACCTTCCGGGTCCGGGTTTTGATCCGGGTTTTTAAAACCCGCATGTGATAACTTCAATTTTTTTTCAATTTTTTTCTTTAATTTTTTTTTTCATTTCTCTAACAATGTAAATTTTAGAAAAGAAAATAATCAAATAAACTCATTCAATCTCAAACTTTAAAAAAGAAAATAGTCAAATACAAATATATAACACATTAACAATGCAAATTTTGCACAAATGATAAATAAAAATTATTTCAATCTACTTTCTAATACCTAAATTCATCTAATTTCTAACTTAAACTCATTCAATCTATATATAAAATAAATAAATTAAATTCAACAACACAATAAATTTAAATAACATCTAACATATCATAAATTCATAATTATATATTTATATATAATATATTTATTTTTTAAATTTATTAAAAAACCGGGTCCGGTCCGGGTTCCGGGTTTTTTGTGTTGAACCCGGACCCGGGCCCGGAAATGTCCGGGTTTGAGAATTTCAAACCCGGATCCGGTTTTTATATGCATGCGGTCCGGGTTTTGCCCGGACCGGATTGGCCGGGTCCGGGCCGGGTCCGGTCCGGGCGGGCTTTTTTGACACCCCTACTGAAAACAGGATAATAAATTAGAAAACAAGTCAAATATATTTGGCTATTCAACAAAACAAACTATAAAATTTATGAAACAAATTCAACAAATTTTCCAATATGAACAAATTTGTACTTTTATCTCGTTATTTCCTTCTCTCACCACCGGCATTTTCATCTTCATCTTCCCCTCGTATTTCTCTCTACTTTCTCCTAAGTCTCTTATCCGTTATTCATCTTTCATCCTCATCTTCCATTCTCTGACCAAATTTTCCGATTTTCCTTTTTTTAATTTTTATTAAGGAGATTAAGAAAATATATCTTATATTATTTTTGTTATATTAACTTTTAAGTTACAATGATTTATCTTTCATATAAGTTTTTTGAGAAAGAAGATTTTTTTTTCTCACGTAGCTGTCTCTAGTCCTCTTACGAAACTTTCATTATTGGCTTTGGCCATACACTTCACATCTTTCTTGCGAGTAATAATTATTTCTAAAAATAATACTACTGAACACATATACTCAATATTTTATTATTTTTAATTGACTACGGAATGCATATTAATATTTTTATTTTTAAATACAGGATATATAAAATAATATTAAATGCATACTAAAATTCAAAATACTATCTTTATTTTTATTTTTGTATTATGAAAATACCAATTGAAAAACAATATTCCAGTCCAGAAAAACACAAGTTGTAGTCCACTTCAACAGAAGCCCAATTGACCACAGATAACAGACTTTAGCTCAAATCACTCAAATTTCTGCGCAATTACAAAGCCACCTCATTTCACCAAGCTTCCCACGCCTCCGTCACATTTCAAAACAAAATCGACCAAAATTCCAACAAATTGACAATTCCACTTCAAAATTCCATCAAATTCATTGCATTTTCCATCCAAATTTCAACAACGTAAAGTTCCTTGTCTTCTAGCCCCAATTCCAGACCCATAACAGCCGCAACCAGCCCAAAATCTAGTCTACGCAAGAAAAAGCCCCGCAAACCAACGACAGCAAAAGTTTAGCCCAAATAGGTCAATTTCCAGCTTAATTCACCAATCAGCAAAGCCAGCAGCCAGCTCATTTTAGCAAGTAGTTTCCAATTATTAACAAAATCTTCGAGAAATCAGCAAGCTGATACCAAAATTCAGGTAAGGATGCGTTTGGAATTGAGGTACTGTAACTTTTAAGTTACAGCTGTTGTCAAAAAAAAATTATAATTATGAAACAAATGTTAATAATATATAGGGATATTATCATTTTCCCACCAAATGTATTCTGACACATCATGTCAGTACCACGGTTTGGTAAAACTATCAATTTACCACCAAACATTTAAACTGTTAGCATTTTCCCACAATTCCGTTAAAACTCAGTTAATATGTAACGAAAAATTCCTAAAGGGTCAATTTTACCCCTGGAGCATAAAAGACCATGTAATTAACCTTTTATGAATTTTGTAATTAAATCATCATTTATTGTTCTTCCTTCTTAAAGGACAAAAATTACCTTTTATGAATTTTGTAAAATTGACCTTGTGGTATTAGGTAATTCATAAATTGATTTAATTTATTTAATTTTTAAAGGGCAAATTTATTTATTTAATTTTTTGTGTAAAATTATTATCATCATATCAAAGATTAAATTGCTTCTTTTGCACATTCTTTTTTTTTTTTTTTTGCCCTTTCATAAATTGAGTTTTAGTAGTAGAATAAATTGTCTTTAGCTCGTCAATTTAATAAATAAATTTGTCCTTTAAAAATTAAATAAATTAAATCAATTTATGAAGTACCTAGCACCACACGGTCAATTTTACAAAATTTATAAATGGTAATTTTTGTCCTTTAAGAAGGAAGAACAACAAATGATGATTTAATTAAAAAATTCATAAAAGGTTAATTACATAGTCTTTTACGCTCCAGGGGTAAAATTGACCTTTTATAAATTTTCTATTACATATTAACTGAGTTTTAACGGAATGGTGGGAAAATGCTAACAGTTTAAACGTTTTGTGGTAAATTGATAGTTTTACCAAACCATGGTACTAACATGATGTGTCAGAATACCTTTGGTGGAAAAATGATAATATCCCTAATATATATTAAATATAAATTTTAAATAATAATTTTGATAAAATTATTAAAGATATAATAAATTTTGTATTATACAAGTGAAAATTCATATCAACATAGTTTAAAAGCTACAGCAGCTAGGGTTTATCAAACACTTTAGTGCTGTAGCTTTTAAACTACAGCTGCCCAACCTCAATCTCAAACGCACCCTAAATCTTTTCTTCATCAAATTCATTGAATTTCCATGTCAGTTACAACATTATCGAGTTTCTTGTCATGTTGTTTGTTTTCACTGGATTTTCGCAAGTATTTGATTTAACAGTGGTTCTCACCGGATCTAGCTCAAACCCGATTCAAATAAATAAATTTATATTAACAGGGAGATTGGGCTAATAAGGGTTTAAGTGTGTTTTTCTATATTTGAAGTAAGTGGTTGAGATGGTCTGAATAGTGAATTGAGGTGGTCATATGAGAGAATAATGTTGAGAGTTGATATAAGAAGCTCAAGTGCTCAAGAATAACCCAAATGAACCTAGGATAGTCAATATACCTAAGGTGGTTTAGATGAGCTTACATACTAAATATGAATTGGGCATCAAAATCTTCATAACAGGTAAAAATAAGCATAAAAATAAATGAACATAAGATTTTACATTGTTCGATCCTTTGACCTACATCAATGGGAATAACCTCATCTCCAATCTATTATAAATGAAGTATTACATGATTTTCATTATAATATAAATAAAACCTTATTAAGGCCTATTCATGATGAATGATAACATGATGGAAATATATGGTTTTTTTTTCTAAAAGAAGAATAAGGATAAAACTCTCTTGGAATATGAGGTGGTTAAGATATTCTATTAAGTTATTAAAAATAGAAGAAATCCTGAAAATGGTGTAAGAGACGGATGAAACAGCCCAAAGATCTCAAGAGATTTGGAGAGAGCAAAAAAAAGAAAAAGGATATTATAGAGATTTTACTCAATTGAGCTTGTTAGTTAAAACTACAAGTGGTGTTTATTAGGTGAACCCTTGTCCACATGGTGCTTATTGATTGGGCAATTCCGTTGTCTCTATAAAGATAGTTTTAGAGATAGTGAGGTGTTCTCTGATAATTGGTTACCTATGTAGATTTGATTCCTTTTTCTAAGGATAAAAGATAAAGAATTATTACTCAATGATGTTGACATTTAGTGAGTACACGAGAGACCTAAATATCTCTTAATTTATTCTGGCTTTGCCCTTTTGAGTGAGGTAAATTTATTAAAGTTACACTCATTTCTGATTGGCTCACGTGGGGCAGTCGAGGTGTCACTTTACCAATTAAGTTTTCCTTTATTATTCATTTCAAAGTCTCATATTGTTATTGGGTCATAAATAATCTTCCAAATCTATCCCAAAACTAGGGATGACAAAGTTTGGATCCGAATACGTATTGATATTTTTATATTCGAATCCGCATAAATTAAAATTCTATAATTTAAAATATAATTTAAAGTTCAATAATTTATTTGATAATATCAAATAAAATTCAATCACAATTTAACAATAAAAAATTTAATACCTAAAATAACATATAACATCATAAATTCACAAATAAAAATACCATAACATAAATCAAACATCAAGAACGACATAAAATCTAAGTTTAACATAACAAATCCACAAATAAAATTATAAAAACACTACAAATCCACATAAAATAATGTGGATCCCAATATATTTTTCAACTTAATTTAGCTTATATATTTTTTAATTAATCTTATTATTTTTTTTTCATTTAGTTTATATACTTTTTCATTTAATTTTAATTTAATAAATAATTTAATTAAAAAATAATGCGGATCTAGATATTCATTTTTCACACATATTCTAAGTTTTAGCATCTAGATATGCATTTTTTCATGTGCAAATTTGAATTTTTTCGGATCTTTCCAAATCTAGGCCAAGCCCAGATTTTTTTGTCATCCCTACCTAAAATATTGTTCTTTTTTTTTTTTGGTATTTTTCTTGATCCGACCTTTGTAATTAAAGAGTAAATTCTCAAGTAATAATCCATACTAATTCAAGCTTGCACTTAATTTTTTTGTTTTTATTTCTATTCTCTCTAAAATAGAAAGAGACGAAAAAAAAAGTACACAAGGAAGTAGTCGATAATCACATACTATTTAATTAATAAAGATTAATTCACAAATATTTTAAAATTTTTTATATTAAACACTTGTTTCATTTTATTTTTTTATTTTTTTGTTTAAGGGCTTAGTTAAGTAGTATTTAAGCATTTTTATTTGGCTAGCCATTCGAGTTCGAATATAAATTATGACATATCTAATATATTGTGGTGACCCTTTTCCTATTTATAATTTTTAAAGTACAATAATGCAACTGATTTTCAACATTTGAGTTTTAATTTGAATATGTGACAACTTATTTGTAACTAACACATTATACTAAACTTTAATAGCCAACATAATATAGCTAATAATTAATTTATTTGAACCATGATGTGAATAATTAATCACATCAATTGAGCTCAAATTAGAATTCAAACACGAAAATTCTAGCATTATTTAATATGGTATTAACTAACTCTATTAATCTAAGACGGCTCCTTTTAGTAGAGTCAAGTCTTAGCATACATATCCATTCGGGCAAACTTGGCATTTGGACAAGTGCAGGCTGCTAGTTCATGCCATTAGTAGTTGGAGTCTCCATTTGAAAATGGAGACTTAAATTTCCTTTTAATTGTGTGGAGATAATTTTTTCCTTTATGAAACATGAATTATGAATGGCAAAAAGTGGGATAGAAAAGGGTTTTTTCAAGTTCAGGCCTAAACCCATTAGAGAACAAGTACTAGGACTGGGTGTATCGCGGGCCTAGACCGAACTTGGACAAGACTTGGGCTTTCACTTATTTTTTTTAATTATTTTTAATTATTATAAATTTAAAATGAGTTAATAATTAATAAGTTATTATAATAAATAATGAATTAAAAAAATAAAATATTATAAAATAAAATAAATAAAAATTAAAAATATTAAATTTTTTAATATTAAATTTTTTAATTTAAACATTCTCTTAATTAATTAGCATTTAATGTAAAACAGCCACATGAATTATCTGAATGTAAATATAAAACTGCTAGCAGACGTAGTTACAACTTAACACATTCATTAAGCCGTTCATTTGATTTGTGGACGACTATCACTGATAAATCTTTTGAAGCATTCCTAACCGTACACGTGTCACAGCAGACATTTATGACCCTCTGCAAAGATGCCCTGCAATCCCCTGCATTATTGTCGTTGTCCTTTTATACGCGCTCAAGTCCCCAAGCACAGTTCAAATAATTATGGCCACGTCAGCACGCACTGGACTATTTGAATCAGAAAAACTCACCTACTGAAAGCTTCCCCCACGTGGCCCCACAACTACCATCATCTCATTCCCGTGATGCAGTCCGTCATCCGTACGACACTGCTAAAGTCATAATGCTGACTCAAAATTGAGGTTTTGGGTGCAGTTCACCGTCTTAATTTGGGCAATAATTGGAGCAAATCTTTAACACTAACAAGGGTTTATATTTATTATTGTAATATATAATATCATATTAGTGATAATTAAATATTTATTAGTGCCAGACTACAAAGATTAAGTAACATATGCTTCAAAAAAAAAAAAAATTTGCAGTCTAGCCAAATAATTAAAAATTCAGCCATTTAATAGTATCAATTTATGAACACGAATATCATAGTGTCAACCTACTTATTAAGCTTAAAAATATCTCAATTAAGATGCCACTTAAATACTTGTTCACTTCGTTATTCTGTTCTTCACGTGTAATCAAATTGAACCTATCAATCAATTTCTATGAGGGCAGCGAACTTTAGAGCAGATTTTTATTTAAAAAAAAAATTAACCCCCCACTAATTAAAAAAATGAACACTTGACCACTTACATTATTTATTATGTAAACAATATTTTTTCAAAATGGGCACTCCGGCTTAAGATCTAAATTATCAATACGGTCACCATCTAACAATCGCTTTGCTGGGACCCACCTGACATCATTCATTTAAGAAAACAAAATTGAATACTAAAATGTGTGTCGTGTATAAAAATTATGGACAGTCTGTATAAAGTGGAGTACGCTTGTTTCATTTCCTCCTTCTCCGAATCTGCGAAACAAGCGTTACCGAACCTTGCGGTCAGTCAGTCTCAGATTAATTCATTATTTTTCAATTTTAATTCAAAAAATAATAAAGATTGCAAATGGAATTATTATTTTTTATTTATTATATTCACGTAATCACATGCATGCTGGTCTCTGTTAGCGATGGCTGAAACTGATTTCTGTTCATAAAAGATTGCAAATGGAATTATTATTTTTTATTTATTATATTCACGTAATCACATGCATGCTGGTCTCTGTTAGCGATGGCTGAAACTGATTTCTGTTCATCAAATTGCAGGTTATTGAATGAAAATTCGAATTTTGAAAAAAATAAATAAATAAAAATAAAATTTATTTTTTAAAAAGAAGGAAAAAAAGATGGATACGCTGTGTACGGTAGCTGAGTGCAACGAATGTGATTTCTCGAAGCTATCAGAGAAGCCGAGGTCATTGAATATGGACAGAGAAAGACAGAGATCGTTCGATGAGCGGTCGCTTAGTGAACTGTCCATTGGATTTTCGCCACGTGTAATGACAAGGAGCGCCGATAACGCCAACGCCAACGCCAACTTTTCTCGGTTAGTGATCGATCATAATCCAGACGCACCGTTTTCGCCCGGTAGAAGGTCGGGATTCAACACGCCGCGATCGCTGATTGGCTACGAGCCGCACCCGATGGTCGGCGAAGCTTGGGATGCTCTGCGCCGTTCGTTAGTCTATTTTCGCGGCAATCCGGTCGGCACCATTGCTGCATTGGATAGTTCTGAGGAAGAGCTTAACTATGATCAGGTATATAATAAAATGTTTCAGGCTTTCAACCTTTTGTTACATTTACATGTATATGGTGCCTACGTCTGTGTTTACATAATTGTTAGCAAATTTAGTGCTGAATTGTAGTAAATAGTAGTAACTTAACGGGGAATTGCAAAGAGCCATGTACAGGTATGCATAGGGACGGCTCTACACAGACATTTTTGTCTAGTGTGGACGTCCGTACTTAAGAAAATGCAAAATGGTTTGTAATTGCTGCCAATTTAGTGCTGAATTGTAGTAACTCAACGTGGAATTGCCAAGAGCCATGTAGAAGTATGCGTAGGGACATCTCTATACGGACTTTTTTTTTTTAAAATATATTTGCATGTAGAATTTTTTGTCTAGTGCGGAAGTATGTATTTTAGAAAATGTAAAACGGTTGTGTACTTGCTACTAATTTGTGCTGAATTGTAGTGACTTAATGCGGAATCACAAAGAGCCAGGTAGAAGTATGCATATGGGAGTCTAAACTCTTGAGCTGTTATATATAGTATTGTGTCTATTGACAAAGTTAAACTTTATATTGCCATAAGATTTATGTAGGAAAATATGATCTCTTAATTGGAGATCTTATACTATGGACTTTGAATTAGTGGAACTAGAAGGCTCTATTTGTGCAAATTTATTGTCTCTGTGCATTGTATATATATATTTGTTCTGTGCTTGGGCCGCTTGGTTTTGTGTATGAGGCTGGTGTTGGAAAAGTGTACGGTTGGTGTGTGTGGTGGTATGAATGGGAGTTTATTTGTGCAGGTGTTTGTCAGAGATTTTGTTCCAAGTGCGTTGGCCTTTTTGATGAATGGGGAACCAGAGATAGTAAAGAACTTTATTTTGAAGACGCTTCGGCTGCAATCGTGGGAGAAAAAGATTGATAGGTTTCAGCTTGGGGAAGGAGTGATGCCAGCTAGTTTCAAAGTGCTTCATGATCCAATCCGGAACACTGAGACTTTAATAGCTGATTTTGGGGAGAGTGCAATAGGAAGGGTGGCTCCTGTTGATTCTGGCTTCTGGTGGATCATATTACTTCGGGCCTACACAAAGTCAACGGGAGACAGTTCGTTGGCTGAGCTGCCCGAATGCCAGAAGGGTATGCGGCTAATTCTGAGTTTATGTCTCTCGGAAGGTTTTGACACATTCCCTACTCTTCTATGTGCTGATGGATGCTGCATGATTGATCGAAGAATGGTGAGTGCTCACAGGATATTATCAGTTTCAGATTTAAGGTTGCAACTTAATTTATCAATAATTAGCTTTTAAAAAAATGTAAATGAACTTCTTTCTGCTTAATGTAACACGTAGCACTTAGTTTCCTTTCTTACAATCCATTCTAAACTGCTTACTCCTGGCTCCCATGAGTTGATGCCAACTTGAAACAGATTTAATGGTCTACTTCATTAGTTCAGCGCTCTGTTTTCTTTCCTTCTCTTTCTGCATTGTTGCTTGAGAAACTTGAGAAAAAAAAAGGATCAGTCCATTGAACACCAGATGTCAGTCTGTTGAACACCAAACGTTTGCTTTTCATTGACGATGATATTGAGATTTTCTAGTATACCTAATAGACAACTACTTTTTCTGTCATTCCTATTCCAACACCTATTGACCCAGAACGTAGTTGACAGATTAATTGTATTGGATTTTCCAATAATTGGCATTGATGGCATGCTTGTGAATTGCGATTTGGGTTGCCCATAGTAGCAGTTATTTTACTTTATCCTTCAATATGCATTTACATTTTACATATTTTCAGGGTGGTTAGGCGTACCCCATTGAAGTTGGTTTATGAAATGAAATGTGGTCTTTTATCTTCTTTATGCTGCAATTCTACATCATCAGCTTCATCATTTTTACATATTTTCAGGGTGTTTATGGATACCCAATTGAGATACAGGCCCTGTTCTTCATGGCTTTAAGATGTGCTTTGGTTTTACTCAAGCAAGATGACGAGGGAAAGGAATTTGTTGAAAGAATAGTTAAACGTCTTCATGCCTTAAACTATCACATGAGAAGTTATTTTTGGCTAGATTTGAAGCAGCTTAATGATATATATCGATATAAAACAGAGGAGTATTCTCACACCGCAGTCAACAAATTTAATGTAATTCCAGATTCACTTCCAGAATGGGTTTTTGATTTCATGCCAATTAGAGGTGGCTACTTTATTGGCAATGTTAGCCCTGCTAAAATGGATTTCCGCTGGTTTGCCTTGGGCAATTGCATTGCTATTCTTTCATCATTGGCCACTGAAGAACAGTCAAATGCAATTATGGATCTTATAGAATCACGCTGGGAGGAGTTGGTTGGAGAAATGCCAATAAAGGTTTGCTATCCAGCAATAGAAAGCCATGACTGGAGAATCATTACAGGATGCGATCCAAAAAATACCAGGTGGAGTTACCACAATGGGGGATCTTGGCCAGGTATGTTCTGCTTTATACATCTTCTCAGAAAACCACTAGGATTGACTCAAACTCCTATACCATCTGGACTGCTAAGTGTCTTTAGTCAGAGTGATGCCTTGTGATAGTTGAATCTGCTATGCCTAGCTTTTGGCCAGCTGACCAGAATTTGCAGCTTCTTTTGCACACTATTGATGTTTCACTTTCTTACAAATTCAAAATCCCATTTATAAAGTATATTTCATTTCTTGTAAAACTGGGACTTGATAAGTTACAGAGATGAAGTTGATTTCTCCATCTCGTACCTACTAATAATTTTCAGCACCAAAATAGTTGGACCAACTCTTAATTGATCGTGATAGGACAATTGAAGTATTATATATTTCTGTTCAATACTTTTGATTCTTAGCTAAGATGTTTGCTTAGATATTCTTTTTGCCTTTGGCAACGGGTGCAGTACTTCTGTGGCTTCTCACTGCTGCATGTATAAAGACCGGGCGCCCTCAAATTGCTAGACGGGCCATTGAACTTGCTGAAAGCAGGTTGCTGAAAGATAGCTGGCCCGAGTATTATGATGGGAAGCTTGGTCGATACATCGGAAAACAGGCCCGCAAGTTCCAAACTTGGTCAATTGCCGGTTACTTGGTGGCAAAGATGATGTTAGAAGACCCATCTCATTTGGGAATGATATCACTCGAGGAAGACAAACAATTGAAACCCCTTTTGAGAAGATCACATTCATGGACATTCTGATGTGCATCACCTTGTCCATTTTAGCTATCAACCTTGTAACATGACGGTGATGTTGGAGAGGCACAGTAAGCAAGAGCTAGAATGAGTCTTTTGCCACTCTTAGTTTCATGTTTCCAGTTTCCATGTAGGGTGCTTTTAGGATGCATCATGTATCATGTCTTTTCCCTTTTCGCAATTTTGCTATGCCCTTTTTTTTTTCAATCTTGCCTTCTTCAAACACTTTTGATAGCTATATTTTCCTAATTTAATCATCTGGGTTTAGTCATGATGCATCAAAGACGAGATTAAACTTAAAAAAAGCACTTTCTCAAAACAAAATCACATTTAGAAATATGAATGAAAAGCTTTTTTCACTAATTGAAAGAACACTAAGAATGTACCTTTATATAGGTGTTACACGTATTCTCAGATGTACGTAGAAATTTATTGATTGCATAATCGTATCTGGGAGATTGCTGAGATCATGAAGATTTGAATTGAACGATTCTTTCAGCAACTCTTTCAGTCTGCCATGCTAAGATAGAATGCCCAAAACACAGCAAAGAGATTTGACTTTGATTTTCTTCAAGTCTGTGTATGAAGCCCTTAACGTGCTACTGCTTATAAGAAGCCTCACCACATGGAGTGTTATTTGAGTTACTAAATTTTTTTATCAGATTTACTGCCAAATTAAGCTTGCAATGAGATTCACTGAGGAAACATATAGTTAATTATTTGTCATCAATTAAAACATGCAAAAGTAAGGCATATATATTTATATCACGACATTAACATCATTATTGCTTCCTTAACAAAACTCGGAACATTATCAAACATATTTCACTTACAACATTGAGTCAGTTTCAAAAGATTTTTTTTTTTAATATGGGTATGTACATCATATTTGAAAAAAAATTATTTTTTAAAATTAATTCAATTCGAATCTATGAAAAATTTATTGGTTGCTCAATAAATAACACATATACCACATTATTTGCGGTAAAACATAAGATAAAATTTTAGAATAGCTACAGTTAATCTTTTTTATTAGGTTTAGATTTTAAATATATAAATAAAAGGGGGATTGCCACTTTCCCCCCTACAGTAATTAACATATACTATTTACTTCCCTACTGTTTTTAAAATGACCAAAAACCCTCATGACAGTATAAGTTTACAATATTACCCTTATTTTTAACTACTCTTTTATTTATATTTATTATAAATTAAATAAATTACATGAATAGAAACTAAATAAAAAAAATTAAGTATTAAAAACAATAAATATATATTTTGATATAAGCAAAAAAAATTAATAATAAATTTTTTTTCTAGTAATTATTTATTTTGTGAACATTTTCTTATAATAAACATTTTGTAATATTTTAAAATTAAATGTAAAAAGTATAGGCAAAATATTTTATTATTTAGGGAGATTGCCAATTTCCCCCTTACAGTAATCAACATATACCATTTTTCCCCCTACTGTTTTTATAATGGCCAAAAACCCCCCTGATAGCATAAGTTTACAATATTGCCCTTATTTTCAACTACTCTTTTATTTATATTTATTATAAATTAAATAAACCACATGAATAGAAACTAAATAAAAAATTAAGCATTAAAAAAAGAAATATATGTTTTGATATGAGAAAAAAATTAATAATAAAATTTTTTTCTTTTATTTATTTATTTTGTAAAAATTTTCTTATAATAAATATATAAGAAAGTTATTATAAAATAAAAAAAATTATTATAAGAAAACATGAATGACAAATAAAAATTTATTATAAGATAAATAATAAAATATTTTGCCTATACTTTTTACATTTAATTTTAAAATATTACAAAATATTTATTATAAGAAAATGTTCACAAAATAAATAATTACAAGAAAAAAAATTATTATTAATTTTTTGCTCATATCAAAATATATATTTCTTATTTTTAATACTTAATTTTTTTTATTTTGTTTCTATTCATGTAATTTATTTAATTTATAATAAATATAAATAAAAGAATAGTTAAAAATAAGGGTAATATTATAAACTTATACTGTCATGGGGGGTTTTTGGCCATTTTGAAAACAACAAGGGAGTAAATGGTATATGTTAATTACTGTAGGGGAGAAAGTGCCAATACTCCTATTATTTATCTTATAATAAATTTTTATTTGTCATTCAAGTTTTCTTATAATAATTTTGTTATCATTTTATAATAACTTTCTTATATATTTATTATAAGAAAATTTTTACAAAATAAATAAATACAAGAAAAAAAATTTATTATTAATTTTTTTCTCATATCAAAACATATATTTTCTTGTTTTTAATGCTTAATTTTTTATTTAGTTTCTATTCATGTGATTTATTTAATTTATAATAAATATAAATAAAACAGTAGTTGAAAATAAGGATAATATTGTAAACTTATACTATCAGGGGGGTTTTTGTCCATTATAAAAATAGTAGGGAGAGAAATGATATATGTCGATTACTGTAAGGGGGAAATTGGCAATCTCCCTAAATAAAATTTTGTAATATAAATAAAATAAAATAATAATAAATATAAATATAAATGCTCCTTAAAAAATAAAAATGAAGAAAACATTAATGTAGTAGTTAGTTATTGGTTACCCAACCCCACGTATACGCCTCTACGGTCAACCCATCGTGCGCCCATGCTCCAACCCAAAAAAATAGTCTACAAGACCATTTGGTCAAATAATTTTTCAGATCCGGACCCGATAATCCATACCCGACCGAGAGCGCAAATTAGGGTAAAAGCTCGTTTAATCTCTATATTTTGAAGTTAGTGCTCGTTTAGTTCTTATATTTTTAAAAATACCTCAAACCATCCCTACCATTAAATTATTAACACTTTTATTATTATCTTTTGTTCCTTTTAACTTATTTTTATAAAATTGCCCTATTATAATAATTTTTTAGACATTATTAAAAAGAAAAAATAACCCTATTATAATAATTTTTTTAGACATTATTAAAAAGGAAAAATAAATTACTAATTTAACACTAAAAAATAAAATAAAAAATATATATATTAATTTTTATGAAACACACTCTTGTGTTAAAATATTAATTTTTCTAAAAAAATTGATAATGTAATTTTTTACGATATTAATTTTTTAGACATACGTGAGTTTCTACAAAAATCAATATATACCTTTTTTGTTTTTATTTTATTTTTAAGTTTAATTTGATAATTTAATTTTTTATTAATATCCAAAAAAAAATATTATTATAAAAATATAATATTATAAAAGTAAATTAAAAAAAATAATGGTATAAGTGTCAATATTTAATAACAAAGACATTTTAAGGTGTTTTAAAAATACAAAAATTAAATGTACACTAATATAGGATTAAACAAACTTTTACCCCGCAAATTATATTCGGAGCAGAGCTAAAACCGATGTATCATCACTAGAGAGCAAAGCCCCAATCGGAAACTCAATTGTCTCGCTCTCTCTAAATTACATCTCACTCTCTCGCACTTTCTCTTAATTTCCGGTAAAATATTTTTAGACCGCTCATGAGGGCGCCGAAGAGGCCGATCCACGCGGTTTCGACATGGGTCCGGCGACAGCCGCCGAAAGTGAAGGCATTTTTGGCGGTGGTCTCCGGCATGGCAGCGCTGGTTTTGCTCCGATTCATTGTACACGACCACGATAACCTCTTCGTTGCTGCCGAGGCCGTGCACTCCATTGGAATCTCCGTGTTAATATACAAGCTCATGAAAGAGAAAACTTGTGCTGGTAATTGATAACAGAAGAAAAAAATTAAAATATAAAGCTTTTTGGATCTTTTCGTAATAAATTTTATTTTTTGGATGGGTTTTACATATTGATTTTGCGAAGAAATTATTATTTTTTCTTTATTACTTGTAGTTTCTAAAGTTGGGATTTTGTGATGAATGCGAAATTTTAGGGTTTGTTATTTATTGCTGTTCAGTTTGATGATGTGTTTGTTTGTTGGATGATAGATTGTGGTGAGTCAAGAAGAGAAAGTTTGGGATTTGTTGACGAATTGGGCGTTTTGATTTATTGTTTTTATATTTATATTTGTTGAATTGTACTTTTTTTTTGCTTTTAATTAGGGTTTCTAAGTTAGGTTGATTGGGAATTTCTAATGTGATGATGCTTGGGTAAATATGATCGCACTTTCACACTTTTTTCATTTGGTTGGTTGGTCAGTGATAATCTTGTATTTTTTTCTTTTGCTTGCTTAAATTGTTTCTTTGAGAAGGATAGTCCCGTGCTTTTTATTTATTTTTGATCCTTTCTGATGTTTTGAGTATGTTTGGTTCCTCAAAATGTGACGCAAAAGAAAAGGGAAGATAATGATGTTTTCTAGAACATGTGATTTATAATTAAAATTTTTTTTTTAAAGATATGGTCGCACAATTTTATCACTAGACTTGTTCAGGAGGTTCTACAATTCAAGAATAGATCCTTATTATGGTAATTATGGGGTAGAGACTCGTTTATTAAGTTGAAGACATGTCTACCAATGTTGCCTTACTTAAATAAGTTTATATTTATTTGGCCTTAGTTGATATTACAGAGCTTTTGTCTAGGTAATATTTTCTTCTTGATATAATGTCTGTGATTTCTTTTCAAGACGGCTGTGTAGGTTATTATCTTTAGACTGCCTCAGTCATTAAAATTCTTTTGATTATTTGCAGGACTGTCACTCAAATCCCAGGAACTAACAGCTATTTTCTTAGCTGTGAGGCTATACTGTAGTTTTGTGATGGAATATGATATACACACCCTACTGGATTTAGCTACTTTGGCTACGACCCTTTGGGTTATTTATATGATCCGTTTCAATCTAAGGTCTAGTTACATGGAGGACAAGGACAACTTTGCAATATATTATGTGGTAAGTTTTCTACCATTTATGCCTATTTTTCTAGTTTTTTAAACAACAGTCAATTATATCTGTAAGGGCACTGATCATATTTTTGTGATGTCTATCAGTCATTGTTTCCGGGTTTCATATGTGTTCTTTATTTGTAGAAATGGTTAAACAATTTATCTATTGTCTGTGTAAAAGCAAAAATCTTTTATGAAAAGATGATCACGTTACTTGTATTTTTGCTTTGCACTCCAGGCTAGTTTGTCATTTAAAATGTTTTGCAGTTAATACATATCTAGAAATGGATTTGCAGGGTAAACTAATTGGTCTCCTGATTTACTGAGGGTTTATCTTGCTTACCATATAAAAAAGCTATTTCTTCCCTGCTTTTCAAAATCTGCTATGGGATGATATGAACTTTTTAAAAAATTTACTGAACTCTAAAATTAGCTTTTAGCTACTCAAAATCACTTTTGAGTCTCCCAACAACAATCCCAAATGGGTCCTCAGTTTACGCTGGCCAGATTCTGCAAATTAATCGTGATTGTGTTAGTTGTGCCTTCTTTTGAACTTATTTATTCGTTTGTGAAAGCAATATCCTGTTTAAAATTTTGGTACAGGTGGTACCCTGTGCAGTATTGGCTCTGTTAATTCATCCATCGACTTCGCATAATATATTGAATAGGATTTTCTGGGCTTTCTGTGTTTATCTGGAAGCTGTTTCAGTACTGCCCCAGTTGCGGGTGATGCAGAACACAAAGGTACCTTTTTCTAGGTGGCAACATATATGCTTATTAGCTTGAAATTGGTCCATTTTTCTATCCTAAATAATATTGCTTTTATTGATAAACCCTTCCAAATAATGATCTTCTTTTTTTATTTTTTTCAGATTGTTGAACCATTCACAGCCCATTATGTATTTGCGCTTGGTGTTGCGAGGTTTTTGAGCTGTGCCCACTGGGTTCTCCAGGTCTTATTCCATAGTGTTGAAATTCGCGTAGTGATTTAGCTTAGGTTAATAGCCTGTTTTGTGGCACTTCTAATTGTGTTCTTCGTTCAATATTGGCCATGCTGTTTGTGCTGATGTTTGGAGTCTAATTGAAATTGTGCTGGAACAATGACTTTAGAGTCTAATTGAAACTGTGCTGGTACAATTACTTTAGGCAAAATATACTACTCTTAGAGAACAGGATTGATCGGGATCTTGATGATTTCTGCTTCTAAATTTGATTTGACGCATTTACTGGCTAGCAACACACAGTGGAAATTTGAGTCGTTTTAATAATATTCCAGAAACTTTTTTGCGTACATCAACATGGGAGAATTCATACATGGTATCTTATATGTTATTGCCGCTGGGCATCTTATCTACACCCACTAGAACCAATTTAGGTATCGCATTTTCCCCCTACCACATATGCCACCAGCAGAGTAAGCTTTCATTTCCCAGTGTTTCGCACCCTACAAGAATACTGTTCAAGCTACCACTACTGTTATAAGGATGTGGATACTAGTTTGGGTTTGAATCCTACTCACGTCAGGGTTGGGGAGAGATTTGGTTTTCTTTTATGCAATGTTGAGAAAAAGAGAGGAGGGGGGGGGGGGGGGGGGAGGACTATTGGTACGGGGAACATGATTTGCCTATGTAGCTCTTTGATTAACTCATATGTTTCTAAACGGATTAAGATATTTTAGAAATAGTACTTGATTTGCTTGTTCGTTTAATATTTCTCTTCTGTCATTGGCATTTATTGTGGTGTTTTTACTGATTGCATGTTTAAATCTGCTGTTGGTGCTTTGTGTATGTTGCTTTTAACAGGTTCTGGATAGTCGTGGACACTTGCTGGTAGCCCTGGGCTATGGATTATGGCCTTCGATGGTGCTTATCTCAGAGATTGTCCAAACTTTCATCTTAGCGGACTTCTGTTACTACTATGTCAAAAGGTTGGTTGCAAATCTTTTAAGTGCTTATCCCTCTCTTTCATTTATTTTGATGAACCGTATGTATATGTAAAACCTTATTGAATGTAGTTTCCCCAGTACTGTTACTGTTATGTAGGTAACAATTATTCTTTGCTTTGCAGTGTCTTTGGCGGACAGCTAGTCCTCCGACTTCCCTCCGGGGTGGTGTAATTGCAAAAAATTGTCGTGCATGGTCTATGAGCACATTGACATATACAATTAACTTTAATCAGAGCGTGTGGCTGGTGGTTCTGGTTCAAATTCCCATTTTGCTTTCGATTTTGGACTCCCTAGGTCTTGCAATCATGATTGGAAGTTAAATGGGTTGTTTAGGAAAGTTGGGGATGCAGGAAATTTGGGTGGATATTTATATTTGAAAATGATTTTATAGTCACTCAACTCTGCCAAGGCTGATCTTTTGCATACGATAAATGTTGGAAGCTTATGTTAGATTTTGTGGGCCTCCATCTTGTCATGCAATTAAAGTCAGACCTTATATTTTGAATGGCTACTGGTGTTGAATTAATGTGGGCACTGGGCGGCTTTCATATTATTACGTGTCATCTTATTAAAAACTTAATTTGTTTAGCATCGATATACAAGAAATAGAAAATATATATATTTTGATGCAATCCGCAGTAAGGTTTCATCATTGTTTTAGATGCCGGAGCTACCAATTAAGGCTGGAACTTACAGGTGGAATCTGTTGTAACACAAAATGTAGGACGAAGCTTCAAATAAAAGTTTTAAGGTGTTGGGAGTAGCTGAATTTATTACACAAAATAACAAACATAGGACACTGGGATTAACACAAACTGAGGCTTTGTTTTCTGTCTTAACGATTGTAAAACCAAGAGTATGAAACTACTCGAGCCACACTCTTATTTTCAGACGGTGAGATTCCTAGCAAGAATGCCCTCAAAGGTAATTCCAGGGCCAAAAGCCAGTATCAATCCCCAATCGGTGTCTTCATGATCCTGTGATTTCATTTTCAAACTCTCTTCCAACATATACTCCAGCACATACACAATGGTGTTGCTACTAGCATTCCCATAATCCATCAGAGCTCTTCTGCTGGCATTCAGTTTATCTGGCAACAAATTCAGTCTCTTTTCCAACTTATTCAATATCGCAGGCCCTCCGGGATGAACTGCCCAAAACATCTTGTTGTAATCATTGTTGGTAAATCCAATATTGCCCATTAGCTTGCCACAGAATCCTTCAATGTTATCCTCGATTATCTGAGGCAGCTCTCTTGCCAGCTTAAAGCTAATCCCCTCTTCCGTAAGCCTCCCGTCTATTGTTTTTTCGGTATTTGGCAAGAAGTTCTGGATTGCTGTGTGCAGCTCAAAGAGAGGCCTTTCACTGGGAACCGGGTCTGAGCCAACGATCATGGCTCCAGCACCATCACCAAAGAGTGCGACACCAACCAAGTCATATGGCCTTTCTGCACTTGGTGGCTTGAACCCAATAATTGTAGTTTCGGAAGTAGCTAGCAGAACTCTGCTTCCAGGATTGTTTTCAGCAATGTCCTTCGCCACACGCAGGCCAGAAACTCCACCAGAGCAGCCCATGAAGTAGAGCATGACACGCTGAGTCTCAGGACTGAGTCCAAGGCCTCTTGCCAAGTAGAGATCACCCCCAGGCAGCCGAGCTTCACTTGAGGAGACATAAACTACGTGGGTTATGTCTGTTATTGGCCTGCCCCAGCTCTTGATGCAAGCTTGTGAAGCTTCAATGGCCATTTGGGTGACAGCTTTGTTGCAGATATCAAGCCTTTGCTTCACAGTAGGAAGGCCTTCTATGGCAAGCTCAGGATATTTCTTCAGGATCTCGTCTGACATGACTACATATCTTGTTTTAACCGTTGTTGTCTTGCCTGTAAGATGATACCATATAAGGAGATGAATTAAGTCAATGTGAAGCAATGTGTAAGCTTAGTCAGAGATTGTATTTTGCCTCTACAGAATGCAAATAAATAAAAGAGGGGGAAGTGAAGAGAATGAAGAGTACAGAGTCGGGTTAGCTTCTGCTTGAGCTCGGGATCATCACAGTTGGTGTTCTTGAAGTACCCATCAACCAGAAATTCCTGCATGACAAGTTGGTGAGGGAAAGCCTTGCCAAGAGCCAGAATGGTAGCTTTGCCAGGGCTTGCCTTATTTGCGAAACCTGCTAAGCTGCCCATGCTTCTTCTCTATCAAAAGAAACGTTGATGAAACTTTCAGGAGGTGTGCTCAAACTGCCTGAATCCACAGTGAAGCTAATACACTGAATGGTACTTCTATTTATAGCAATCGCCAACAAGTTAAAATGTTAATATAAAAAGGGAACTTGAAAGCGGTAATTGACATTTTAAATATCCTGACACCAGAAATGAGCAATTCCTAAATAAATGAATTAGTTGGGAAGCAAGGGTTTCATGCGGGAAATGTTTATGGATCTTGATAGATATTTGGTGCAAGCACATCAATGTGTGAATCCGTGGCATCTTCCAGAGAATGTAGTTGTCCAAAGTAGAAGAAATACGATAAGACAAAATCCAATCGCTTGGAACCATTAAAGCATATCTTCGACGGTGCGAAATAATTAGCAGAATCGATCGTCGGTTAAGTAACTGAATGCAAGAAATCAAATAGCCGATTCTCAAAAAGTTCACATGACTAAGCAAATAATAGCTCGAACCATATGCATTTACCATTACAAGAAGTTTCTTTTGAGCGGATGGCTAACTAAAACGCATACCTACTCAAAACTATAACAATCAAGCAACAGCTCCGTATCTGGTGGTTTATGGAACTATGATTTATGAATATTTTGTGAATTATTTTTTCCAGGAAAATAAAAAGTCAGGACCAAGCGTGTCAAAGTTCAGAGAAGCGCTTTCCATTGATGAAATCAATGACTTGGGAGACTGACTGTTCAAGTGCAGCAGTAACTGCAACCAGATTTTGCATGAATTCCTCTGCAGTTGGCTTATCACCGTCCACTAAATCAGTTACAGCTTTCACAAATAGTGCAGGCACTTTAAAAAGATCAGCCACATATGCAACAGCAGCTCCCTGAAACCAAAATTCAGGGGAAAAAGAAATTAATCAATGTAGAAACACACGAAACATACACGTTGAAAGAAACTATTTGAATTTCCATTTCATATGTCATGTCCCGATATCATGTGATGTATGATAGCATATACGAGGATAGTAGTCTACTTTGCTTGAATATTCCTTTACTAAGAATGTAAATGGTTTTCAGCCATTAATGTACTTTGGCCTAAGATGCAATGTCAGATGCCGGTACAACATTTTTACCGAATAACTAAAACAACAAGAGATGAATCAGGAAGCATATATTGAACAGTACAGCTCAAATTGAAAAATAAACAATGAAAAAGGGAAACACGCCTTCACAAATAAATTTAATTTTCTATTTCATCATCTAAGAAGAAAAAAGGAAATGCTTCTTGGTCAAAGATATATCAGTAACAGGGCAGAAATTCAGCAGAAAAATTGGGGATGATTTATCAAAGGTTCATCACAAGTACTTATATGGGAAGAGTTTACAGGTAGGGCTTCACCAACAGCCATCTTGGAAGGCTCCCCTTCTTAGTGGATACTTAACGGAAGAAAAAGTGATGACAACTCTTCCCCTTCTATCCTATTTAACCAAATAGATAGAAAGAGGATGAGCCTCATCCCTTTTCTCTCTTCTCCTCTTTTCTTCACTTTCCCGGTCCTAATGCAGTTTAAGAGATAGCTAAAATTCGGCTCTTACCTCCATGTCTTTAATAGTTGCATCATTTGCAGTAATTGATGTTTCATCTTGTGAGGACATATCTAGAGAGTCACCCGTAGACAATTTGCAAACCTGAAGCAAGTATGCAAGAGTAAATGAAATTTGCAAAGAATTTCAGCATCATAAAGATAAAACCAAGTTTCACTTTAAATGAAGAAGCAATTTAGGATTATGAGTCTTAAGACTGGCATTTATAATTAATGGAGATCCTAAACAGACACAAAGGGCCCAAAAAACCAGTTATTTGGATATCTAATCTTGCTGTTAACTCATAATGTAAATACAATCACTAAATGATTCACCTCAATCACCATAAAACTATGAGGTCGGCAAAACAGTTTGGATAGAACAAGCAGTAAGTCTTCTCTTTGGTACGTATGACTGCATATAAGAGAACTGAGCAGATCTCTAAATCCAAAAAGTACTGCAGAACACTTTAACAAGAAAAAGGCTTGCACACATTCTAGAAAGAGCATAAAGTTCATGCACAAAACAAAATAAAGTATACATTAACTTCCGTAATTTGTTGACCTGAACCATATCCTATCTAACTAAGCTGGCATGTTACACCATATTTCCTAGATACAGGGCGTTAAATTAACACCCAGAAAAACCTATCAAGCAGCTAGTACCTCAAGCATGAAATGTCTATCACAGGATTGAGGTATGCCCCTAAACAACAGTGGTGTGTATTTACAAATGCCAGACTAATCTGAAATTGATATCAGAAGCAGCTCATTTCACTGAATAGTGAAGTGAGATGTAAACCATTGAAATCAAACAATCTCATTGTAAGAAATCTGAGTCTCATCCTATATCACTAAGCAGGCTTACTATATAATAATCTATCGATAACTTATATAAAAGTAATAAAGAATGAACTTAAAAGTAGTTCATAACCACGTATGTTTAGTGAAGGCAGAAGAAAGTTAACTAGAACAATACAGACAAAACAATAAAGCATCTGTACAAGAATGTCGAAAGAGACCAAATTATCAAAAAATTGACAGCCCATTCTGGTAAAAGAAAGTGTTTGCAGTATCCGAGCAAGATATTTGATATGTTCAATGATTAAAATTTCAATCACTCTAATTTGTTGTCACCTTTAGGTTAAGTTCCCTCAAAAGATTGGGTGTCGAGAAGGCCTGCCGTTGACCAACTCCATACAGATCGAAAACCTACAAAAGACATGGAAAGCGAAAGAAAACAGAGTGACAAATAATTCTAAATATTTATTTATACAGCTATCTATTTGCATTTGTCAACATGACACAGGTTGAGCATAAATAAACACTCATGAAGTAAAAGTTGGCTTTTTAAGATCATTGTGAGTTTGTGACTTAAAGCAACAAAGTTTAATTAATTAATCCCACCATTGAATCTACAACGGCTGTGCACAACTTTAGGAGTTAAATGTAGATTCAAGTATCAAATGAGCAGATAAACAATGGCCAGAAAGGAAAACCTAAATGTAATGAATTTGCTTGTCAAGTTTGAAATCTATGTCTGTGGAATTGGACCATGAAGTTTTTGAACCAAGCAGAATGGCAGTGATGAATATCTCCAACTCTTTTGCAGAAAAGTGAAATGTAAGAACGAAAACTGAGAAACACTTACAGGGATAGGTATCCTTCTATCATGGAAGGCAACATCAGAAATGAGGAACACATCACCAATGGATGCTCCCTTAGCCTGAAAACATACAAAAATCAGTATAAGAAAATTGGCTAACACATCATTCATGCCTCATGAACAGACCAGATACCTACATTCAGAAGAGAGGGATTGACAGATTGGAGATTTAAAACTACTAAAACAAAGTCTCAATGTAGTAGGAGGACAATTGTTACAAGGAGGAAGAAAACTACTTATCTTCTACCAATTGAAAGAGAGTAGCAGTTGAATCTTAAATAAAAATGGTAAAGGTTCAAAGAGAATTTGATTTCTAGAAATTATAATTGAATGGTTGTCAGACAAACTGTGCTGCAGAGCACATACCTTGAAGCCACCAGCAGTACCGGCATTTATGATCAGGTCTGGCTTCAAAGCTTGGATAGAAGCATATGTTACAAGAGATGCCGAAATCGTGCCAACGCTATCAACCTCTGAAAGGATTAGGTTCAAGTTAGCAAAAAACGAATCATGAATTTCATATTCCTGTTGAGTACATGTGTATCCTACCACATCAATGTCAGTGCCATTTGCGTCCATGGGCACTGCATAGCTTCGCACATGCTAGCAATGCCCGCTTAAGTGTACGCTGGTCTGAATCTACCCAATAATATCATTTTGGTATAGATCATAGCATGAATATGAATTCTATATTCTGCACAAGTTAACAATTGAAGCCCTACAAGGTATTAAGCATGGTTTCCTTAAGGATCCAAAGTATGATAAATATGTTAGCCTTTTATCAAATTTCTTATCGATGTGATTCTTAGGGGTCCATACAACATTAAAGAAAGCATAGTCATAAAACAACCATGGCAGATAACTAATGTTTGGAAAGTAATACATAAAGAAAACAGAAATCACCAACATAAATTACAAGAATAAAATACTAACCCAAAGATGTGTCCTTTCCCGGCCATATTATATTTAGGTGGAGGTCTTTGTAAGTACCGTGATACCTGACCCAAGGGACCCCTTCTGGAAACCTGATCAGTTGCATTAACCCATCAAACTTAAGGCCAACCAATGAACACATATGGAACTCAGTTTGCAAGCATATCAAACCAAAGCACATATGATACCCATAAACGAACAAGAATTATCCGTGATATGTACTAATATGAACACAAATATACCAGAACCGGAACACAAAAGTACACTTGCAATGTGTAAACAATAGTTACACATCAAAACCTCAATCAGTGCAACAGTATTTACATAGGCAAGCAAATCTTTTTGACTCAACAATGATGCATCCTTCAAAACATAATATTTTTTCACCTACACTCATTAAAAGTTTAGTAATTCACAAATTGCAGTTTAAAAAAAAAAAAAAATTGGAGAGTAAAGGGCCTGCCGAGGATCAGTCAAACTAACTGAAAACAAAATCATCTTAACATAAATCCAATTTTTTTTTGCGTATATGTACATATTCAATACAAATCAAATGATTGCATAGAAAATCATTTATTTTTTCGTGAATAAAAATTAGAAATCGAAGTCAAATAAACTGATAGAAAAAAACATTTAGTTAAAAACAAACACAAAAAAGAAAAAAAAAAAAAAAACTCACACTGAGTCTTGGTCCTCTTTTAGCTCGAATTTGTTAACTAAAGGCATCGCTTCCGTTTGCATAGCTTCAAAATAATAATAATAATAAATAAATTATATAAACAAAAAATTTATTAAAATAATAATAACTACAATTGTTATTATTAATAAAAATATATATGTACGCACTAAAGAAAGAGTATATATGTATCTACCAATAATAATGACGACGGAGGAAATGGCTTCCTGTGATTTCTCGCCACAAGGAGCCATGGCACTTCCTATCTGTTTCTCTCTCTCTCTGTGTAATCTGTGCAATCGATTTTCCGGGAAAATATAGCGAGCGAGAAAAAGTGGCAGAAACTGCTGGAAATTTAAGTATACTGTGTTACTGTTGCGGCCAATCAACAGCGAGGAGTTCTATTATTGGTTTTGGGAAAATACCATATGAATCCCTATTCTTTTGTTAATTCTCCATTAGAAGCGTAGTTTATTTATTTGCATCACATAAGTCTCTCTCTCTCGGTGTCTCTGTGTTTCCACAAGGGTGACAATTTGTGACACAACCAGTCAACCTGATATGAATTATGAACCCCACATTAACGATACCAATTTAGTTGGACTAACCATTAATCGTTTCGAATTCTGGGTTTACTCATGTAATGTAATGATTATGTTGAGTTTGGGTTTGAGTGTTGTTAGCATGCGAACTCGTTTGTGATATGATTAACTATTCGATTAATGATAATTTGATTATTCGTAATAATGTAGTGTTGAATTGTATTTTATCTAATATAATTATTTTAGATTTATTGTCACATTTTTAGTGAGTGTTTGTTTATATTTGCACAAAATATCCAAGGGGTTGGTCGAAA
Source organism: Citrus sinensis (assembly GCF_022201045.2). Lineage (NCBI taxonomy): Eukaryota > Viridiplantae > Streptophyta > Magnoliopsida > Sapindales > Rutaceae > Citrus > Citrus sinensis. The sequence goes on along the minus strand of NC_068563.1, from coordinate 7,886,616 downwards.
GGTTTTTATATAACTTTATTTACCACAAGTTTGAATCCAACGAGAGATAGAGGTTTAAAATAAATTGGAATTTATCCACAACTCTATTTAAAAAAAGTCTATTTAGAGTTTAAGTAGATAATATTATAAAGAGATAAATACTAATTTAGTCTTCATATATTTAGGTTAAGTGTACATTTAGACTTTATATTTTGAAAAATATATCCAGACATCCTTCTTGTTAAATATATTACAATTTTACTCTTACTTTTTCTTTACTTATGTTAAAATACCCTTGTAACAATCTTTCCATTAATCTTTATTTATCAAATTAATATGGCTAAAAGTTTAATAATAAAAAAATTATGTTTTATTTACTTCCTTGGACTATTTTGATAAATTTATATTCTTTTCTTTTAATTAATGTCTGGAGGTTATTTTATGAATAATTTTTTATAAAAGTTGCAAAGAAACCAGAGGTATAACATATTTAATGACAAAAGTATCTTATAATATTTTTTAAAATATAAAAGGTAAATGGATACTACTTAAACTAAAATATAAGAATTAAACGAACATTAATTATATTACAAAGTATAAACCCTTTAAAAACCATATTAAACACACATTAACTTAGTGACATGTCGAATCGACCACGCTTGTTTAAAAATCATATCGGGTTAGCATTTGAGATTCTCAACACAATTAATTAACATGTTCAAATTTTAAGGATAATTTAGTCATTTTAATAGGGATCAGTGACATATTTGATATAAATAGAAAAACTATGTCCTTTATAAGGGAAAGAGTAAGAAGATGATATAATGGATCCGAATGTTATTAATGAGTAAAAAGAACAAACATTCAAGCGGATATGATATGAAATGAAAAGTGGGTCGATGTTTCGGATGTGGGGATGACGAGCAACAAAAACATCAACGGCTGATTCATCTCCACTATCTTGTGCCATGATGCATGCTTTTCAAAAATATTTTATAATTTTTTGGGAATTTTTTTTTTATAAATAATTAATTGTCCTCAAATTGAACGAGTGGTCTTGAGACTAATGAGTAAGTTCAAGACAATCAAAAGGTACTTATCCTTCAATTCATTAAAAAAATAAAAAAAAATATTAGAAACTAAATACTGACTAAACTCAAATAAAATCTCATTTAAAACGGTGTTGTTTTAGATAAGTTTAGAAAAAAAAATTAAAACAAACCACCTCAATTAACGTCATTTTAAGTATATTTTTATTAACATTTAATAAAAATAATCGAAAAAGAAATAACGTAAAACAATTGAAAAACATTATAAAACTAATTAATTTCAGTATCATTCAAATTTTTATTTTTATTTTTATTTTATTTTATATCTCTTCTTTCACCATATCAAATAAAATATCACTGTTTTCCATGCGATGAAGGTGACATATTTGTTTCTATTGTGCCTCGAGCCAACAAACCACAAAGAGGTGTCGGCGATGGCTTCAATTATTTTATTGACTTGACCTTATTAAAACATGTGGAAATGTTTGCCTTATCGCACGAAGCCAAGTGTCCAAGTCCAACATATGCTTAATTAAGCGTTATCTGTAGCTTAATTGTATATGCTTAATTGTATATGGTTTTGGGCACATGTATCCGAGTAATATTGAGATTGGATGAATATTATGGTTTTGATAACAACTTTTATTTTTCAACTAATCGATTCATGCCACGTAAGTTATTTGTGGATGTAGATACACATGAACAATATTTTACCAAAAAGACAACTTAAACAAAACCAATGATCTTACACAGAAATAATTCATCTGTACTGTATGCAAACGTGTACAGGTTGAGTCTCTCATTTCTGAATACAAAATCAAAATTCAGAAGTCAGAACGACAATGGATTATGGATCAAAAAATGTGGCTCAAAGTTCACAATATAACTCTGCAAGCTTACACATAATTTATTTAACCTGCAAGCTTAAACAGAATTTACTCAATTGCTTGTCCAAACCAAGTAATTTTATCAGCTGTGATGTGAAAGTCAGAAAAAATAGATTTTGGAGAATGAAAAAGCAGTTGTTAACAGGTTTCAGGCTGGAGCTTGCCGCATTTGGTAACATTGGAAAAGTGTCAGGAAGTGGCATCTCACAGTTTTCCCCGTTGAAATATATTCTACGGGGCAATGCCCATCCGTTGCTTAATGTGAATGATTCTGAATCTTTTTCCAGAAGAATCTGTGTTGTCACCGAACCCACTTGATTTTCACCAGCCTGTAGCAGTTCTTCATTGTAGTAGCTTATTCCCCAGAAGAGAGCCACTTTTTCTGCAAGAATTACAATGTACACCAAGATATTAGTGCAGTTTAAAATTCTGGAAAGCAGTGTATGATATGTTAGGCAATCCTTGTAGATGTCCAAAATTAAAAGACTAGTCTAGTGGATGGAGTAGAGAGGAGTGACCATTTCTCACTCGGACGAAATCCTCGCCTTGTGAAGTGAAAAATCCTTGGTTAAGTTCGATATTGGACATTAAAATAAAATCACTAAATATCAAGTAAAAGTGAGTGAATGTTTAGTAAACATTAGCTAGTACAAGTTTTTAATTGTCCCATGTTTGGTATTGGTTGATTGTAATATCTATTATTAATATGTTTATCTTGTAATATCTATCAAGACATGACAAGCTAGATATCATATCAATTGCTATACATAGTATGTAAGTGTAGTACACATTATCATATAGGTGGTTGTTACTTGAATATAATGAATAATTAGCTTTTAGCAAGTACCTGAAAATCCAGCTGAAGGGAGAACAGAACTATTGAAGCTATATGCTGTTGCTTTCTGGCTAAAACCAGGATGCTGAACCACCACATTCCAGTTTGAGTAGTTCCTCTTATAATTGTAATTAGATACTGTCACTTTAACCCTCCAATGACCCACATAATTGTTCTGGACGTGCCAGTGAACTCGGACCGGGCACATATGATCACTGCAATGCACTATGTCTTGACTTTTGATGAAATCTGGTCCTTGTAATTGATTTATTTGACTGTATAATTCAAGTTTGGGAAGTATAACAACCTTGGTGAGCTAATGAAAATTTCCCCGAGTTGCCAAGTTTTTGCCGTTATTGAAGCAGTTTAGATTGGGAGAACTGATTACCTTATGCATAAAGCTGTGGTTTTGTCTGCATCTCTGCAACCACAGCTACAGACGGGGCATGGTGTGACTTTGGGGTTGTAAAATGTTGAGAGTGAAACACAACACACAGGTGTCTTGTTTGCCAAGAAAGTAGAGTAAGTGCATGTTGATTTCCATGTTCCTGCATACAAATTTTCATTGTCAAATGTTTGATAATTTTCTTTCTGGCTGTTGAGCAGTTGAGGCCCTGAGGGTGACACGAAGCACTTACTGAAAACTTGAACCTGTCTTCTGCCTCCAATTTCTAAAGAGACTGTGGGATCAACATCCTCGAGTAAGCCACAAGTGTAACCAGGTCCTGGTGCCCATAGAGTGAGATTTTGAGGCGCATAGCCGGATGCATTCATGCCTAAGTTTCCAACTGTAACTTCAAAAAATGAAAATGAATTGGCAGGATTGATAGTGTAGGAAGAAAGAACGCCACCGCGGCAGCAGGCATCTGTCATGTTTTGGGGGGAGGCATCAGGCCCGAGATCAACAATGACAGGGTCTTTCTCGCAAGAATGTGGACTCTGGAACTTGAAGTCAGAGCAATTGCCTTGCTCTGTGGCAAAAGCACCTGACATTGATAAGATTATCTCATTGTCGGCCCATGTCCACCCAATCTTCCACCCAGGTTGATCCACGTGGCGATACTGATGGTAGTTTTGGATAGTAACCCTGGCCTGCAATCAAAATCATCCGGGAGAATGAGGATTGTTGATGATGATAAATTGAGTAGACTTTGTTTCTTGTTCAGGAAAAGAAAGTCTTATAATGCAAGCATTGCTTCAGAATTAATCAGGCTAGTCTTTTGGTCATTCTATGGAGTTGAAACAATGCATTCCTTGCTCAGAAACTAGACTCATATGCACATACCCCTCAGTTTAAGAATCACAAACTCACCACATAGCCATCATTTGTCCACTGGTGAATGTCAAAAGTGACAGTAATGTTTCCATAGGGATCCAAAGGATCATAGCAATCTGCAATGCAAAAAAGAAAGTGTATGCAATTCAGCAACAAGCACCATTATGCTTTCCACGCAAGTAACATCAATAAAGAGTCATCAGAAGAAAATTGGAAATGCCTGCTAAGCCTCCCATAGCAATCAGTAATGCGAACGCCAGAGTAAACAGGTGTAGATAAGAAAAAATCAACTCCATTTTGCTTGGAGAGCAGCAGGATATGAGACTTGATGATAAACCTAGAGTATGCATTACAATGAGACAAACAAAGGCTTTTATGAACCATACTAGCTAAGAAAAGATGCTTTAATGTAATCTAGAGAAACCCAGTTACTGCTTTTGCTCACATCATGCTTTGCTGGGGAAAAAAAAAGAAAAGAAAAACAAGAATCATTGGATTCATCAATACGGATTATAGATCAAAAAGACTTATTCTGTGAAAAAAAGATTCAATCAAAGGATTCTCTTTTGGCTCATATGTATGTATGCCGTGTAAAATTAACACAGCGCAGGCTCCTGGAAGGCTTCTCTTGTCTTGTTACAGGATTTAACAGTGAAAGTGATTACAAGGGACGGCTCACAACTACATATCCCTGTTATTTACAAGTGGCAATAACCCGAAACGCCAAACTAACAATGCATCAGCATGGATCATCAGTCAAATTAAAGGCCAAAGAAAATGCTTTCAGTAAAGACAAGAAACCAAGCAAATGGCACTTGCCTTATCTTTCTTATAGTAATCATCGATTTAGAACAAAATAATATTGTTATCCCTTTAGATGATTTTTCACTTTTGATATTAAATCATGTCCAAGTTCATTTGCCAGGCAATCTTTGGATAAACGGAAAAGGAGGGGGAAAACTGAGAACCTTAATTAGTAGACACAAGATTCAGTGCCGGTTTGGTCATGATGAAAACAAAAAATCCCAGCATATCCTGATTATTTCATTTTGTTAGTGTTCTTGTTTCAAACGATAGATTAGAGCACATTTCAATAGCATATATCTCCAGATTTATCCCCATTTTGGTTTATTCAAACTACTTCCTCAAAGCTCAAGCTTATTGATAATAATATTTAAGACCGAGTCTTAACAAGTGTCCTTATGTGAAACATGAGATAAGACTTAAAACAAAAGCCTGTAAATAAACCGAAAAGGAAGCCAAAAAATTAAAGAAATAATTCAAGTCAGCTTAAGCCGATAGACAATCAAGTTTTAATAAGGAATTGAACTTTGAGACCTTGGCTCTGATACCTTGTTAGAGAAACTACTTAATCCAAAAGATTAAGGCTCCATTTAGTATAGTATTTCAAATAGAAGTTATCTAAATAAAGTTTTTATTAGTAAAGCTTTTACTTGAAGAATTTTAGTTGTTTTGTTGTTAATAAGAGCTTTTATTAAAAATTATAAAATTAAATTTATGTTATGAAGAGAATAAAAAAAAGTAAAAAAAATAAAAATATTTTAGACATTTTAAAATTAAAAAAAAATTCAATATGTATCCCTAAAATCTTAAAATTTGAGCTAGTAGAGGTAAAAAAAACTTATTTTATCTTCAAAAATTCTACTAAAAATTAACCAAACAATAATAAAAATTTTAAAAAGAGCTCATAGAAATAAACACTTATAACCACAATTAAATAAGTCATATTAAACAATCATCTAAATTGATATGTTAGGCCCGATAATAGTATTTAAAAAATCTTAATAAAACCAAAAAAAACATATGCTGTTAGTTTCTTTTTTTTTTCTGTTTTTTTCCAAACGATGAGGGCACATTTCAGTGGCATATTTCTTATTCCCATTCTGCTGTATTCTTCTCTTTCTTCTTCCTCTTCTTTTTTTATTTATTTAATATATAATTCAAATGATTTGTTTCTTCACTAGAAAGAATGGAAGTTGACTTGGCTTTTAACTTTTAGCCTTGTTTCTTCAAGATCCTTGGAATGGGTGCTAATGCTTAAGTTTAATTGTCACTCACTTTCATTCAATAAAATAACATTTTTAGTTTTATTTTCAAAAATAAAAATAAAAATAAAAACACTTTATTCACAAATTAAATTTTAGGATTATTTGTCACAATTTTTTAATGACATGGGTTAATTTGCAGCTATGTTCAACTTTAATCATCCATATATTAAATTAATGGAAAATTATCCACCGACCATCTGTTCTTTCCGGATTTTTTAAAAATACACATATCTTATTTTTTTGGTTGATTTCCACTAGAAGTTACATTTTATTGCACTTTTCTGCTTCCATTTACATTTTTTTATAACCTTACTGATGTCATAGGGGTAAATTTGTCATTTCACCTGTATAGCAAAAATCAACGTCATTTAAACGCAGTAGAAAGAGGAAAAAAAGGTAAAAATATTCTAAATTATTTTGTTTAACTTATTATCTAATGTCTAAATTGCAAAGAAAAATTGAAGCAATTTAATTTTTTTTTCATTTAATTAGGGTGAAAAAGCTATTTTACATTAAGGGGTAAAATAGTAATTTTATTAATATTCTGTTAACTTCTCTCACGGAGTTTTGACGGCAGTGGAAAAATGATATATTTTGTAACTTCAGGTGGAAATTAGCAAAAAAAAAAGAAAAGAAAAAGCTATGTGTATTTTTGAAAAAGTCCGAAAAGAAGGTGGTTGGTAGATAATTACCCTAAATTAATTGATAGCATCTAAAATCAATATCATCACCCGAAATTTTATTTATTTATTGCTATTACAACCTCTTGTACTACTTTTTTATTTTTTAACCTATTTGCTCCCGTGAAATACGATGGTTTTGCTTCCTTCTCTGAATAGATGCTAATGCACTTTATAGAAAAATTGTTATTTAAATAGCCTATCTTTTTTTTTTTTATTACATATTACATGATAATACTATAACTTATATTTATCATCAGACAATTACGAAGGTTAGTTTACATCAAATCTTATATAGCATTGCTAAAATTTTAACTCTCTCTAATATTCGAGGAACGTCAACCTTCACTCAATTTTTTGAAAAAAGAAATTTAAATTAAACTCCCACAATACTTTTATGGGGGGTACGAACCACTACCCTCACACTTGTGAGGGAGTGGCGCCGAGTGGTATAGACTATCTTATTATTTATTATTATTGTTGTTATTTTTTGTTTTATATATCATGCAGTCAAATTATGATTCATTATTTTGAAATTGAATATGGATGTAGAATTGATTTCTATTAGAAATATTCCAATTTGGAATTTTAAAGTACTAGAAAATCCTGAAAATTGCATAAAACCGTGGGGTTTAAAAGATTTCCCTCACTTTTTCCTCATTTTAAGATCACAGACCAGAAAACTACTATGATTTCTATTAAGTAACGTGATAAACACATTTATAAATCTTATCTATTTATTTAATTTCTGAATTTTAAATTAAAATTGTGCTTCAATTTAATATTCACCAACATTTTAAAACTGAACCTTTATTAGTTTATAACCATGGGATTGGCCATTGTTGAGGGCTCGTTTCTTTGTTGGATTTGCAGTCTACTAATGAGGCAAATTAATAAGATGCATATTGCAATAATCTAAAGCTTGTTTCCAAATAGATAATATTATAGAATTTCTCTATTACTATTTCATTTATTTTTGTTGGACCGGGGGGGGGGGGGGGGGGGGGACAACATAATTTAGACCTTGTCCATCAACCTAAGAAGTCTTAACAAA